>NC_068409.1:12934765-13234765 GCF_023724105.1 Carassius gibelio
AGCTGAGAAGATCATTGGTGTCTCTCTCCCCTCCCTCCAGGACATTTATGGAGCCCGCTTCACCTGCAAAGCCTTCTGCATTGCAGGTGAACTCACTCACCCGTCACACAGCTTCTTCAGTCTGCTTCCATCAGGGAGGAGACTGCAGAGTCTCAAGGCCAGGACCAGCAGATTGAATGACAGCTTCATTCATCAGGCTGTCAGGAAGCTGAACTTATTCCCGAACTTGCCCCCCTTCCCCCTTTGCCCCAGGCACCACTGAACTATGACGCCCAACCCCAACATATGATGAGATGCACCAGTCACTTTGTGCAGCATTGGTCTGCTCAATACCTCATTCAGCATAGAACTGGTATTCTACTACCTCATCAGTTAGTTTAAATACATTGTCACTTCAGTCATACTGAATAAGCTTTTTTTTTGCACTAAAATCTTTTTATCTGCACTGTTTGTTCACTTCACTGGTATGCACTCTATCTACCATGTGTCTTGCACTGCTTTATTTAACTTTATTTTTATTTTTTTTTTTATTTTTTTTACACGCCTTTATTGTATAGTTGTATTTTATATTTAATCTAGATTTTTAGGCTGTACTGTTAATGTTATCTGTATGCACCTTTTGTCTGAGAGTAACGCAATTTCAATTCTCTGTATGTATGTACTGTACATGTGGAAGAATTGATAATAATGCAGACTTGACTTGATTTCCTAGAGGCTAATGCTGGATTTGTTACACATGCTTTTGAGTTTTTGGTCTCTGACATCACCCGCCTTTGACGCCTTGCCCATCCATTGGACTAATTACACACGTGATTCAGAGCCAGACATGCTGGAGGCGTTCCCAAAGCGTTCTCTGACACAGCATCTCGTTAAGCTTTTCTAGATGCCTGAATTTGTAGTTTGAGATTTTTAAAAATGCTATTTCTTCCAATGCTTCCACATTAGACTAGCTTCAGGTCAGATCTGGGCTACGTTCTTACAGTAAACCTTTTTTTAGGCCAGGCTGTTTTGACAAGCTCTTTACTAATGCTGAAGTGCTATTTCCTCAAGCGTGTGCATCTTCATTTTCTACTGACAGTCTGTTTCTGTGCTGAACACACAAAACAATGGGTCCCTCGTCCCCATGTGGGTGCCGTGCCCACTTCACAATGCATGAAACGCTGAAGTAAAGCCGTAGAGGAGGCTTTCCTCATAAACAAGCTCTCAGTTCCCCTTTGCCAAAAAACAGGGCTGGATAGTCATGTGACAAAAATATCTGCTGTCCAGAGTAAATCTTTAACACACAATGCCATGTTTTAAATCCCACAGTGGTATCCGATTAGCCTGGTAATACCAGACTCTGCTACTTCACTTTGCTTCGTAGACAGAGTGTGGAATGGCATAATAGAGAAGTGTTTTCTCTCTCGCTAGGGGGCGCTTGTCTGAAGTTTAAAATCATTGGTTACCCGTAGCCAATCAGATACGTTTAGTTATGACGTATGTTATGCGCCTGTACAGCCGCATCGAAGCACAGACATCATGCATCGAACTCAAATCTATGATTGAACTTCCACTGTAAACCGAGACTTGTCATGGCACTTGTATTCTGTTGTTGTTCTCTTGTTGACCTGACTGCTTCTATTGTTCTCATTTGTAAGTCGCTTTGGATAAAAGCGTCTGCTAAATGATTAAATGTAAATGTAAATGTAAACCTGTTGTTAACACATGATGATGTGAGCGAAATACCGGAGTGAACATGGCTGTAAACGACTTTTGCAGTTTGAAAAAGAGTTGAATGTTCTACATAACAGAGCGAATTGCATCCCGTGTCTCGTTTCCCATTTCCGCGGTCGTTTCGGTTTTCGATTTCTCTAACCTACAATGTAAAACTCGACGCTAAGCATCTATGTCACGGCTCTCAGCCCGCCCTCTGTTCGTTGATTGGCCCGGCTGTTTCCAGACCGGTGGCAAACAGAAAGCTCTGATACTTGCTGTGTCCTAATTCAGGGTCTACATCCTTCGGAGGACTCATTTGAAGGATGTTACGTCACAGCGCCGCGACGAAGGCTGTCCAAATTCGTAGGATCCTTCAAATGCGGCCCACAAATGCGTCCTTCTTTTCCCCGAATTGGAAGGATGGGTGTGGTGGATCCTTTCGCGTCCTACCTATCCCATAATTCTTTTCGGCAGGACGAAGCGAGCGGTAGCGGAGTGGGGGAGGAGTATTATTTTCGATGTTTTTTAAAAACTGGCTTTTCAAAAATATATATTTTCAGTGGTTTTCTAGTTAGGCATTTTGTTTTAGCTTTAAGCATTTTTTTTTACATTTGTACGTGTATATGTAAAAAAAAAAAAAGTTTACTTTCGTAAACTAGCTTCTTCCTTACTGCCTGTGTGAATATCCCCTTACACACAGCTTATTTGTTAGTGATTGAAGCTGTTTTTAACGCTTCTAAGGACGAAAGAGCAGACAGAAGTGTTTATAAAGCTCCGGGGAGAGAACGATGAGCTCTTCACCCGCGTCTTGCTTAGCGCTGTCACGGTTGCTAGGCGACAGGATATGAGCAACGGGTAAGGGAGGGAACTGAAAGAAGGGTAGGCTGTCCAAATTCACAAACACCGACTTCCGGTTTTTGCGGTCGTCGGAGGACCCATCCTCCTTCAACCAGGTAGGAAGGATCCTAAGGAGGATGCAGACCCTGAATTTGGACAGAAACGCTGTATCAGACTGAGTACAGAAGCGAAATGAAATTGAGCGGAAGTAGGAAGTCTGACGTAGTCAGGATAGTATCCGATCAAACTCCACGAAATAAACAACATGCTTTGGTATTTCATTTGTCATCAGATTTAAGTTGGATACTCTTAGTGTTTTGAAAAATTTAATTTTATTGTTTTATTTACAGATTCGTATTTTTCCTGGATCCGTGCAACATAGACATCATTCAGAGAAAAATAAAGTCCATGGCGCTGTGCGTGTCACAATGTCCCTCTGAGGAACTGGCAACTTACTACGACCTCAAGAAGTTTGCCATGATGAATGGTGAGTTGATCAACCAACTAGCTGTTGAGGGCATGTAACATGATGTCATCATCACAGATATAATGGCAGGACCTTGACATCTACCCATGGAAGAGACAAAAGTGTCCATCATATATATGGTTGTGACCCTGAGTGTGTGTCTTTTCAATATTTCTTTACTCAGGGGCTCCAACAAGAGCAGCACACACACATAAATACACACATATGTTTCTGTCAGGCACAGCTGGTAAGACCCGGTCAGGGTTGAACTAACTAAATATAGATTCAAACAAAGATTGTTTGCAGTCCAGTCTTGCCATCTATACGGTTTGACACGTCCCATCAAACACTAAGGGAGAGTATGAATGTCATCATTGTTTGGCTGGAGTTTCACTGTATTTTCTGTACATAAGGAAAGTTCATAATGGAGTTTAGATTCATATTAAATGCTTAGTGAGTTGACAGTGATTTAATTTGTCTCATTTCACATCCCTGCTCAAACCGATATATACAGATATATTGGCCTGGCCATTTAATGACAGGGTGATGTTTGCCCATGTAAAGAAGATTAGGACCACATGAATAAAAGTCCCACTTTTTCCCTAAATTCTGTTGAAAACATTGTCAATATAATGAAAATATTTCTGTTGTCATATATTTTTGGTGAATTATCCATTGAATCAGTGTTATTATTGTTAACTAAAATGTTTTATTAAAATTAGATTTAAGCTATTCTTAGCCAGAGCTTGTTTAATATCAAACTTACAGACTGTCTTAGCATGACCTAGCATTATAGGGGTGATGTTGATAATATTGCCTATTTTTCTTCTCTTTTAGGGTCTGAGCTTTGTTCATACGAGTTACCTGGTCATAAGTACCCAAGCCTTTCAGAGCGCTTCGAAAAATGTCCCAAACTTCCAGTCCCAGAGAGGTATGAAACAAACTCTTGACAAACAAACTCTCCCTGTAAAGCACAGCTCTTTTCTCTCTTGATCTGTCCTCTATCCTCTGGCCTTTTCGATCTCTGCAGCAAAGCTCTTCCAGTGTTTAACCGCTGCACGCCGGTGGATATTTCCTGCTATGCTAAGTTTGCTGAAGCGGTGGTCACGTTTGTCAGTGATAACAGCATGTTAAACAGGCTGATTGCTGGGGTGGCAGCCAGCAAAGAGATCATTGTTGGGCTGTGTCTGCTGGCGTTAGGTAACCCTTTACTTTCTCTGACTGCTGCTGCTGCTGAGGCTCATTTGATTCAATTTTCTGATTGTGTGTTTATCTGTAAAATGAGTTGAAATGGATAATTACAGTTTACCCATATCAAATCAAGGTTAATTAAGTTCTACACTATTAAAGAATTAAAATCTAAATCGATGCACCATTGTAATTTTTATAGTATTTTGAGCCACTATCAAATGAAAGCTGAAGTATTTTGTCCTTTCTTTAAGATGACATGAAACAGCATTTGCAACACTTTTAAGTTTCATATTCCAATGCATTTAGATAACGCTGAACTACTAATTGTAGTTTAGTCTGGAGTTTTCCTCTATATGCTGATCCTGTTCTGTGCATGCTGCAGTTTTGTCTATGATCCTCATGGTGATCATTCGTTACATCTCTGCTGTCCTGGTTTGGATCCTCACTGGACTGGTGATTCTGGGTTCCCTGGGCAAGTCTGCTTTCTCTGCTCTTTTCCCAAGCTCAGAATTTTTTCCTTTTCTATTTGCACATCCTAATCTTGAGTGCAGAATAGCTCATTCTAATTAGAACAGTTTGGACACTTGTCAACATTTTATTTTATTTTATTTTTATATATACTGTGCAAAAGTCTTAGGCCACTAGTATTTTTACCAACAAAAAATGGTTTTAAGTCAGTTAATTCTATGTTTTGTTGTAGTGTGTCAGTATGAAATATCAGTTTACATTTCCAAACATTATGTTTTGCCATTAAATGTAATAATCCAGTGAGATTTTTGAGACAGCAGCCATTGCTCCACACTGGATCTGATCTCACCATCATCCAGTCCGTCTGGATTTAATGTACTCTTATGTCTGACAAACCAAGTATACACACGTGTTCATGACAACAAGGGTCAGTGTCTTTGCACCTTGGTCAATTAGAAACAACATTACGTTCTTCTGTATACTGTGTATGTGGAAGAATGACAAAGCAAAGTTGAATGACAACTGTTTCTTCATGTTATTCCAGACAGACTGATGATGGTGAGGTCAGATCTCTGTGTGGAACACTGGCTGCTGTCAGACTCAAATCTCTCTGGATTATTACAATTAATGGCAAAAATATTTTTTGGAAATGTAAAGTGATATTTAATACTGACACATTACAGCAAAATATAGAAATAACTGACTTAAAACCATTTTTGTTGGTGAAAATGCTAGTGGCCTAAGATTTTTGCACAAAATTGTATATTTTTTTTAATATATTTTTAAATAATATTTAAATAATATTTTAAACATTTATTTTGCTATTTTTTTTATTTCATATACATATTATTTTTCTATTTTACTTTGGTCTATTTCGATCGATTTAATAGTTTTATTATTTATTTTTATTTTATTAATATTTAATAATGTTGTTTTATTTTATTGTTATATTATATATATATATATATATATATATATATATATATATATATATATATATATATATATATATATATATATATATATATATATATATATATTATGAATTTTATTTCATTTCATTTTTCTCAAAATATATATTTTTTTCCAGGTTTCAAAAGTACTTAACAGTTATCTATCTTAATATCAAATGTTATAATGATTTGATGTCTTATTCTACTTCAGGAAAGAGATTCTTGTGTTGTAAATAGTATTTTTGCCTGAAAAACAGACAAACTGATATTGACTATCAGCCAGAGCTATGTGTCTGTTCCAAAGGGATGCAGTTCCACACAAAGTTGAATCATAATTAAAAATGTGGGTTTTATTTTAGGCTTACACCTGTTTTTGCAGTGTTGAATGTGAATGTGACGTCTGTTCTTGGCTTTTCTCAGGAGGTACCAGTGCTCTGTGGTGGTTGTACATAGACTATAGAATGACAATGAATGAGACCATGACTAAAGATCTGAGAGAAACAGAAAAACCCAACGGTGGCATGAAGACCACCAAAAACCACGCTCAAGGACTGCTCATCTACGCTGTTTCAGCGACCGTGTTCACTGTAAGCCCTCAGAGAAATGGAAAGTGAAATATGAAAGAGATCCAGGCTGGTGTTTTTGCTGTGTCATGCTGCCAATTTCCATCTTTCTGCTCCTGCAGGGAATTTTGTTGCTTCTGATGTTGTTTATGAGAAAAAGGGTTGCTCTGACCATCGCCTTGTTCCACGTGGCGGGAAAAGTGTTTATCCACCTGCCGCTGTTGGCACTGCAGCCCTTCTGCACGTTCCTTGCTCTTTCTCTGTTTTGGGTCTACTGGATCATGGTCCTCCTCTTCCTCGGCACCACTGGTGAGATGAAGATCCCTGTGGGTTTTAAAAATAAAACTAAAAAATCAACTTCTTTCATCAGTTAGGCTGTATGGAGGCTGCAATGTATGGAGAAAAAACAGCATTCATTTTGTTTAACAACTTGATTTAGTTTTTACTGAAGAAAGAAAGTCATGACTTGATGGGTAAATTATATCAGACTTCTCATTATTTTTGGTTTCAATATCCATTAAACCATGAACTTAAAATCGAATTGCACATTCTATAATGGATCTGCATTTTAAGTGCAAAATATACACAATAGTGCAATCAGATGCATGGAGCAGTTTGGTAATTCGAAGAATTTTTTCTTTCTTTTTATTATTTTATTTAGTTTATTTCATTAGTTTTTAATGTAATCTTTATTTTATACTGATTTATTTATTCATTATTATTTTATTGTCACAGTACATTCTTTGCCAGGTTTTAAACGTATTAAATAGTTATCTTTCCTAATACAGTACATCATAATGTTTTGATGTCTGATATCACTTCGGGAAACATAATCAAGGTATTCGTTTTGTTATTTTTATTTAAAAGCAGTCTGTTATCACTCATCATGTAATTATATTTGGTTGTCCCTTAAATAACTTAAACGCATAATTTGAAGTAAAGATGTGCAAAAGGAAATATGAACAATTTTAAGAATTGCTTTGCTTAGCTTTTTTTCTCAGATGTAATGTGTGCAAGCCTTCTGTTCAAGTCATTTAGTACAGATAATGTAGGACATTTACATACTGCAGCACAAATGAACCGACTTTGCATGGGCATCTCGTTCTCATTTTAAATGTGTAATCTCAGGCATTAGCTTGTACACTTGTGTTCACAGGGAACCCCGAGAAGAGCGAGGATACTGGGCTGGTTGAGTTCAGGCTCACAGGAGTGCTGCAGTACATGACCTGGTACCACGCAGTGGGACTGATCTGGATCAGTGAGTTCATCCTGGCTTGTCAGCAGATGACCGTAGCTGGTGCGGTGGTAACCTACTATTTCACAAGGTCTGTATATTTTGTAAAAAATGCCCTCAAATACCACTTTTCTTGTTAAAGGGGATGCTGTATATTAACAGCATCACCTTTGACAAGAAAATGTGTAGATAAGTTTGTTTCTTAATTTCAACAGATTTGGAGAAATGTAGCATTACATCACTTGTTCATCAGTGGATCCTCTGCAGTGAATGGGTGCCGTCGGAATGAGAGTCCAAACAGCTGATAAAAACATCCCAATAATCCACACAACTCCAGTTTATCTCCATGTATAACTTTAAACCGTTGCTTTAGGCTAAAATATGTGTTAATGGATTTTGGACCTTTTGCTTCACAAGACGTTAATTGATGGACTAGAGTGGATTATTGTGATGTTTTTATCAGCTGATTAGACTCTCATTCTGACGGCACCCATTCACTGCAGAGGATCCATTGGTGAACAAATCATGTAATGCAAAATTTATGCAAATTTGTTGCCTGAGGCCAGGGTGACTAGATTTTAGCACATTTTTATTTTTGGCTGAACTATAAGCCTATAATTGTACTTGTCTTCAACTTATCCTGTATTCATGAAGTTGTTCTTGAAATAGCTCACAGTTGCCACCTGGAAAGAAGACTGCATTTGTTTTTTGCAGTAATTTATTTTTCTTATCAATGCAGGGACAAAACCAAACTCCCGGTGACGCCCATCCTGTCATCGGTGCTGCGGCTGGTGCGTTATCACCTGGGCACTGTGGCCAAGGGCTCCTTCATCATCACCCTCGTCAAGATCCCACGCCTCATTCTCATGTACATCCACAACCAACTCAAAGGAAAGGTAGGGAGGCAGTTCGCTTGACGTGTCCTTGGGTTGTTGGATCTAAATTGCAAATATCTCTCGTTGCAAGAATCTTAACTGATGTCATGCATATTTATGCTTATGGCACACAGTTTTCATCAGAGTTTTTGGGACTATTTCATACACAATTAACTAACATAAGGGACTTAGGAGTATCATGATAATATTATATGCTAAATATGAGTTTTGTATTTAAATGTTTTCATGGTTGAGAATTGATTTTATTTTCATGTTTTTATGGTTACTAATCTCATTGTGTTATTTGTATTTTATTATCAGTTTTTTGAATGTCTATATAGTTTTTATTTATTAGTTTTAGTTATTTTAATACTTCAAGTTAAAAGAAAATAGTTTTTTTTCTATTTTCTTTTTCTATTTTAGTTAATGTTTAATTTATATTTATGGTTTTAATTTTATTAATGGTAATCCTGGGTGAACAATTTCGTTTTTTTTTTCTTTAGAATGGTGTTTACTAATAAATAATGCACAATAAAATCAGTAAAGTAAATGGGCTCAATTTTGACTTGCCATTTTTAAGAATAATGCAGTGGCTAAAAGCTAAGTGGAAAAATATATTGAATTGGCTTTTGCTTTTTGAATCAGCAGTCAGGTGATCATTACTTAACTTGTCTGAAAATGTTCTTCTACATACTTATTTTGGTATTATCTTGGTGTGTTGGGTGGGTATCTTTTGAAGATAGTACTGAAAGCAATTTATTACTGTCCTCTTGGGTTCCACTTAGGTGACGTATCATTTACTTGATATATGGCTGGGGATCTTGGGAATATAATGAACTCTAATAGATAACAGTGCCAGCTTTAAAGAGGCAGATTTGGAGCATAAAGCAAGCGGCTGACAAATGTGCATCAGATATGCACTGTGGAAAATATTTGTGCTCGTTCTGATTCTGTTTCAGGAAAATGCTTGTGCACGCTGCATGCTGAAGGCCTGTATCTGCTGTCTGTGGTGTCTGGAGAAGTGCCTCAATTATTTGAATCAGGTAGGTTAGTCGATGGATAACTTATACAGTACAAATTGAAGTCGAAATTGTAGCTCTTTTTGTTTGATGTATTAATTTTTGCGATCTGTTTCAAGAATGCATATGCGGCAACGGCCATAAACAGCACCAGTTTCTGCACCTCGGCCCGCGACGCCTTCATGATCCTGGTGGAAAACGCTCTTAGGGTGGCAACCATCAACACCATTGGAGATTGTGTTCTCTTCCTGGGCAAGGTGAAAGACAGATGAGTTTTGATAGTGGTCGTTAAGTATTAAAAAAAAGATAAAGGTAGCCAGCTAAACTGTTATTCGAATAGTGCAGTTTAGACTGCATTTCTTTGAATAAAAAATACTGTAAAAACAGCAATACTGTGAAATATTATTGCAATTTAAAATAACAGTTTTCTATTATAATATATTTAAAAATTTAATTTATTTCTTTAATGCAATGCTGCTTTTTCAGCATCATTGCTCCAGTCTTCAGTGTCACATGATCCTTCAGAAATCATTCTATTATGCGGATTTGCTGCTTAAGATACATTTCTTATTATTATCAACTTAGAAACACTATCGTATTTTCCAGACTTTAAGTCACTTTTTTTCATAGTTTGGCTGGTCCTGCGACTTATAGTCAGGTGCAACTTATTTATCAAAATTAATTTGACATTAACCGAGAGAAATTAACCAAGAGAAAACATTACCGTCTACAGCCGCGAGAGGGCGCTCTATGTTTATTAGGGGTAGACCACAATGTTTTCTCTTTGTTCTTGGTTGTAAATAAATGCGACTTATAGTCCAGTGCGACTTATATATGTTTTTTTCCTCGTCATGACGTATTTTTGGACTGATGCGACTTATACTCAGGTGCGACTTATAGTCCGAAAAATACGGTAATTTTGTTGTGGAAACCATGCTACAATTTTTCAAGCTTTTTGATTGATGAATATGAAGTCCAAAAGTTTAACAGACATGCACTAAAAGCCTCAAGAATAAGCAATAAGTTCAGACAGTAAGTTTCATGTTAACACACCGTGTTTTAGGTTAAGTCACTTCAGCCATCTTATTTATGAAGCTAGATTTCAAAGCAAGTCTTGATGGATGAACTAGTTAAGAAGCCTAAAAGACACATCATCATTTGCATATTTCTCCCCGTGCAGATCCTGATTGTGGCGTGCACGGCGTTCTCTGGGGTGTTAGCTCTGAACTATCAGAGAGATTACACCGAGTGGGTCCTGCCGCTCATCATCGTGTGTCTGTTCGCGTTCCTGGTGGCACACTGCTTCCTGTCCATTTTCGAGATCGTGGTGGACGTGCTCTTCCTCTGCTTTGCCATCGACACCAAATACAACAACGGCACACACGGGAGGGAGTTCTACATGGACAAGGCCCTGATGGTGAGTCACCGCTGAAGAGAATCTGTGCAATTCTCTCATGTCTGCTGTTGGATCAGAACGCCATAAATAGTCTCAGTGTTGAGAGCGCACTTGCCATCTGAGTCACGTTTCTGTTTTGTGTTGTAGCTTCGTTCGTCTTTTGAATGCAGGCTCTCTGCTGGCCTGGATACGTTAATATTTTAAGATTCAGATGGTGTCCCAGATATTCTCTTTGGACAACTTTCAACTTTTGTTTTGAAAAGCTCGTTGATTTTTCAAGGGGAAAAACTCACAAGGGGGGTTTCTTGTTCTCTCCTTTAAAGCTGCTTTCTACTTTTTTACATCGTCAGCCAAATGGTGTAGCCAACAGCTTTGAGATATCAAAGGAGAAGGCTTGAGCCTTGAGGTGCTGCACAGAAACCTCAGAAATGCGAACTCGCTAACAGTAAAGGTTGTAGCAAAAAAAACTAGCTTTGGAACGTCAGCTGTTTTCTTTCTGCTTTGGGTGAAAATATCTGTTCAGTCTGCACTTACTGGCTCCATTTCAGCATGTTTTCGGTGGGAAAGCTGAGGAACAGTAGCCTAGTCTGCTTGAAAATGGTCTTCTGGTGTAAGGAGTGTGGAATAGAATTTGCTGTTGTTATGAAAGTTGCGGAAGGGATCTGCTATTGATGACATTAATTTTTATGTAATTCATTCGCACAATTTCTTTTATCAATTTTTGAGTGAATAATTTTTCTTCTACACCAATATTTTGTTTCCAGTGTAAATGCTTTTAAAGCTTTTTCAACATTCCAAATAATATATCTTACTGTAAGCATTTCTTGCAAGGCATCTTGCATCAAACAGACATTTAACCCCATTTTTTCTATACATATATTTAGACACGTTTTAAAACTATTGCATTTGAATAATATTTGAATATTTTTTATATTCCCCCCAAATTGTCATCAGATAATAAATCCAGATGTTTTACATGTTGGATGTTTTTAATAAAATAATTCTAGTTATTTTCAATTTATATTTATGTATTTAATTTACACGCACCTATATGTGCATTTATACAAGTTGATAGTATGTTCTGTCTTTAATTTATAGTGATTAAAAAACATTATATATAATCTACAGTATTTGTTCTGCCGGTATTAGATTTTCTTTCACGTTACAGTAGTGAATATCTGGGAATTTTCTTTGCTTAATTATCATTGAAAGGTCTTAATGCTTCTTACATAAGCTAATAATCTTTTATTACTTGTATTATTTGGGGGTTGAGATATGATTTGCATGTTCACCCAAGCGAACGGTTGCAGAGATAGTGGGTTTCAGACGAAGATATCAAACCTAGTGTGACAACAGCCTCTAGGAAGCAGTTGTACTGGACTATAGTTTGATTTATTACTTTCCTCTCCTGCAGGAGTTTGTGGAGAACAGCAGGAGGTCAATGGTGATGGAGGAGCGGGGGCGCAGCAAGCGCGCCCGTCCCAAGGAAGAGGTAGAGTTGACGGAGGTTAAGGCCATGGTGAGTGGTGACGTGGGTGGGGCAGGGGCGGAGTGGCAGGCCTTGCAGGAGTTCCACCTGTACTACCTGCTGCTGTGTGTGCTGATGGACTGGGTCCTGTCGGAGCACACACTGGTGCTCTGCCTCACACAAGACATGATCATCTTCCTGTCTGTCTGCCTGCCCACCTCCACCCTCTTCTTCCTGGTCACATTGCTCCAGAACACGCCGGTGGCTGCTGCTGCATGCTGACTAACGCTTCCTCACCTCCTTCCATCCATCTATCACTCCATCTATACTTTCTATGCATCGCACTAACAGAGCATGAACTTCTATTTTTCTATCTGTGGATTATTATTATTTTTTCATCTTTTTTTTTCATTCCATTCTTGCCTCTTCTTTTTTTTTATTGACTGTCTTGAACTCATATGGCAGCTATAAACTGTATTGTACTGTATATCCATTGCCTTAAAATCACCATGTTGCTATTTGGAGGGAAGATAATTGAAACTACCAAGCTGGAAAAACAAGAAGAGTAGAGAAAAATAAAGACATTATCTCTCACGCTGATATTCATCTTCATATTTCCACGACTCTCAATTAGCAAATTAGCTGATAACCACAAGACTCCTTGCTTTCTTGATAAACAATGGAAAATTATGCAGTTTCACTATTAGAATTATAAGTGGGTCAGGAGGGAGACAGTTTGTTTGCTAGCATGAGATTAGGACTGACTGTATATGGGTTGTTAACATGAAATGTTAATCATTTCTGTATGATGTTCCTCAAATTGAATAGTCAGTGTATTGTAGGATGTCTAGTTAGTTTTAAAGAAAACCATCTGACGCTGATCACTCAGTAATTGACAATTCATGCTTTATTTAAAAGGATAGTTCACCCAAAAAACACTCACACTCATGTCATTCCAAACCCATAAGACCTTCATTCATCTTCGGAACACAAATTAAGATATTTTTGATGAAATCCGAGAGCTTTCTTACCCTGTGTAGAGACAGCAATCCAATAGATGCATTCAAGGCCCTGAAAGTAGTAAGGGCATTGTTAAAAATGTCCATGTGACATCAGTGGTTCAACCGTAATGTTATGAAGCTACATGAATACTTTTTTTGCACAAACTAGGCTCCACTTTCATTTGATGAGCAAAAACATTCCATGTGTCTGCTATGGGAGTATGTATGTTTGGTAAGCAGGAAACGAAATTCAGCAGAAAGTGTGGATTTTTTTTATGTCAACAACAAATGGACATGTTCAGTTATCCACTGTAAATACGACTGTAATTCCACTCAGCTGTAGGGGACTCAGAAGTCGCAAAAATACACAAAACTACATGCAGTTGCTTTAGAAATTCATGATCGTTTTTAAAAGTGCACAATACATTTGTCAACTGCCCATATACTTCCCATGTTCCTGAAATTCAGTTACTATGAATAGTGTTGATGTGTTTTAGGGCTGAGAATCTGGTTTCAAGACAGCCTTTAACATCCATCATAACAGCCGTATGCTCCATATGCATGCTTCACACACCTGCTTTTTCTGATGCAATTAAAAAAAATAATTAACCAATTTTTTGCATTCTGCTGCTTGAAATTGATTGAAGTGGACTAACTCCTCCAGATCCAGATGAGTTGATTGGTTGTTGGTTTGTTTAGGAGTAAATAAGACTAATAACATGTTTCTTTCCTGTAGGGTCCCGGGACAAGCTCTGCTTGACCAAAATCAGCCCATGGGACTTTTTAGAGACATTCCAAAATGTTTATTTTTACCAATGTGTAACATGTTTACTATGGTTTCACTCCAGGGAATACAATATTTTAATAAGAAACTGTAAAACAATGAAATAACAATGTAATGAAGCACTTTATATTGGAGCGCTGCATATTTTAAAAAGCCTGATGCATTTTTCGTAGTGATGTCCTTTTTATAAGACTAAAAAAACCCAGTTGCCATCTAGTGAAACACAGTATTAATAATGTTTAGAATCACTGTTTTTATTATGTCAATTTTTCATAACAAACCTTTTTTAATTGGTTTTCTTTGCGTTTATGAGAAACCCACATACTCCAGTGCAGCACTTGTTCTTTTTGTTTCATTTAATTCAAATAATGAAGCATCTACGCTTTTTATTTCTTAATTTTCAAAAAAGAAAAAACAAAATGCTCGGTTGTGTTATTTTACTAAAATAACGTTACCATGCCTGAAAATGAGGGTCTTGTCCTTGTATTTTATTTGTGTGAGGTTGGTTGGTTTCCCTCCAATGGTGGTAATTTTAGTTTGTTTTTGAGTTGCGATAAAACTGTAAAAGTCAACTGAAAAAGTGACTGTTAGTGCTGATAGAAACTGGGTCTGGTTACCTTAAACTGGGAGGAAGACATTAATGGTTTCTGACTACAATCCACAGTTGCTGTAACTGAAGTGAAATTACAGCAAAAAAAATAAAAAATAATAATAAATAAAACAAACAATAACAGTTCAGTTACATCACAAGAAAATATAAATGGTTATGATTTTTTTTTTTTTTTTATGTTTTTGCTCAGCAAGGCTGCATTTATTTGATCAATAAAAATGCTGTTCTTTTGAACTTTCTATTCATCAATAAAGAAACTTGGTCAAATGTAATCATGGTTTCCACAATGAAATTAAGCAGCACAACTTTACCATTGATAACAACAACAAAAAAAATCTAATTCAGACGTTTTGTATAGTAGTTTATCATGGTTCCACAAAAATATGAAGCAAAAAACCATATTCAACTTTAATAATAATGAGAATGATTTCTAAAGGATCTTGTGACACTGAAGACTGGAGTAATGAGGCTGAGAATTCAGCTGTGCATTACAGGAATAAATTACATTTTAAAATATATTAAAACTATATAAATATTTTACAGTATTACTGTTTAATGTATTTTAATCAGATATATGCAGCCTTGGTGAGAATAAGAGATTCTTTCCATAAATGTAAAATTGTAATAATTCCAAATCTTTGATGTCTACCTTATCTTCAGAAATAATACAAAACAGTTCATACTTCAGAAACACAAGACTAGTCTTGTTCATAAATCAGCAGCGGGGCAATTCTGGTGCTGCGACGTGGCTTGGACATTGTCTTTGGTTGTTAAAGTAACAGAACTTCGCCTCACTCAACAGAAATTAAGTGCATGAGCATCCCTGATGTTGATCCACGGCATAAAGCACCGAGCTCTCCTTGGGTGCAATTCATCATCCAAACAAAATGTTGCATTTCCATTTTTGGGAGAAATGAACTAATGTTAACTTTTACATAGTTGTCTTTACAGCACAATATTTGTTCTCTTTCGCTTTGATTCTTTGCAACCAATGGAGAGTTTGGTCTTTATCTAGCAAGATGCCTTGGGGCACCGACTTTAATATCCGCATCAAACTTAAGTCTTCCTACTCATGCAAAGTATCTTGAAAGGAAACAGTTTTTTTTTTTTCTGCTATTGCAGTGGAAGAGAAGAGTCACATGAAACTTGTATTTTGCCTTAACCAATCGAGTGAATGTCGCCCCCTGCTGGATTACACAGACTAGTTGAGTGCAGAACAAACAGCTCATAAGCCTTAAACAGATCTAACCATTCACAGTAATTTAACTAACCCATCATCTGTCAGAGTGTGTTCAGTCTGGCTGAGGAGAATATTTATAATTAATTTACGCGCAGAGGATTCTGCAGTCTATTGGTTTTTAGTTTTCTAACAAATGTCCGATTTAGCTAAATCGATGTGTGCAGTTTTTGTATGGATGTTTTGAATGTCATGTTACATATTGATAAATATTGACTGAGGAATTGTTGTTCTTTATCATTTTTATTCCATGTTTTTTTGTCTTGCATTGGAGGGAAATGTTGTCAATTATCTTAAAATGAGATTTTTTGGGGAAGGGTTCAGAAATGAACACAGTGTACCAGAGTTATGTTATTATGAGCATGAATTAAGAAGAAAAAATCTTAAGAGATTTAACATTTGCCACACAAAACTTATGCTGAAAGCATGTTAAATATTGCACTAAGATGGCATACATTAAACACAGAGATGAATTAATTATAGCTGTAAAACATTTATAGTTAAAATCGTCTTATATAGCGCATTCAATATAGAGATGTTTCATAAATGTTTAAAGAAAATCTTCTCTGTCAACAAAATTGTCTTTTAAATGTTTGACATTGCAGTTTCTGGTTCCGCAACCCACAGTATTATCAGGTAACATGAACTTGATGAAGTAGGTTGTGTTTTCAAGATGAATGGTGGAACTTGTCTTTTAGGGTGAATCTCACAAAAACGTCACCCCAAAATCAAAAGGAAAAAAATGTTTTGCATAAAGAAAATGAGACCCATTAAGGTTATTTGT
This sequence comes from Carassius gibelio, assembly GCF_023724105.1. Classification (NCBI taxonomy): domain Eukaryota; kingdom Metazoa; phylum Chordata; class Actinopteri; order Cypriniformes; family Cyprinidae; genus Carassius; species Carassius gibelio. The sequence continues at coordinate 12,951,347 of NC_068409.1, forward strand.
CATTGTGACATTATTTTCAGGAAAATCTGAAGGGAAATGTGCTTAATTATCACTACTGTAATTATTTTATACAAATGTTTTGCCTAATACTATATAATTATTAAAAATTATCTTTTGTTTAATTGAACAAAATGTATGTAATGTAATTTAACGGCATACAAATACAATTTAAAACACATACACACACACACACACACACACACACATCACATCACACTACAATGCAGTTATGATTGTGCAATTATGATTTTTTTTTTTTACAATAATGTCAACAATGCAAAAAGAAATCTAAAAATGTTTTGTTTATGCAAAAAAAAAAAAAAAAAAAAAGCTTTTGTGAGATGCATCTTTTGATGCTGAACTAAGATCAGTTCTTTGGACTCGGCGGGTTTCAACCTAAGGATTTGGACTGGAAAACTGAACTTACAATGAGCATTTACTGCTTGAGAAGGTTTTTTTTTTTTTTATACGGACTCCTGTGTCATATTCACTGGAACAGGATCTTTTTGGCCTCAGACATCGGCTTTGGCTCACAACTCCACTTTATATTGCCAAATGTGCACAAAGGGAAATGTAAGAAGTGCACAAACTCTCTCTTCTGCTACCTGGTGGAAAACCGGTTGGCTTTCGTTTTTTGATCACAGCCTTTTTCTTCTTTCTCTAAATCACTGAAAGCATCTCAGTATCAGCCGTGACTTCTCTCGTCCTGTCAGTGTGTATTAGAACGAAACAGATGAGCTGTGCTTAGAGGCAAGCTAGTAGACCCATAACCACTGTATACACACACACACACACACACACACACACGACCTGCATGCTCCTGACCTGGGACTTTTCTAACTCTTTAAAACAATGAGCCATTTTTGTAGGAACGTGAACTGTTTGGCATTAGAATACATGTGACTTAACACTGATAGAACAATAGCTTTATTATGCGACAAGCCACTGTTCTTATTTGATTTTTTTTTCGAGATGAGATTGTGAGTGTATTTCTCTTCATTTTGGGAAACTGTGCTTCTGTTCACACGTGTCACACGGGGAATAGACCAATTCTGTTATCGGACACAGTTATGGATGGGCAATACATCAGTTTACTCCTCTGGTGTGATATTAGCTATAGCTCTTACCTGCAGTAAAGTTGTTTGTAACACTGAACTAAGTTTTTGTTGATTTGTTTGATTTTTATATTTATGATTTCATACGTATCCTGTTTTTTAAAGTAATAAAGTGCGGGAAAAAAAGGACAATGTTTCTTCAGATGTGTCAGATGTTCACCCTCAATATGAAGACAAAGTGAAGTGAACGTTTATTTTTTAAAGTGTTTTATTATGTGCATTTATTTTATATCATATTAGTCTGTGAACTCTGCATGATGCCGATAATATAGGCTTGCATGTGATATATATATATATATATATATATATATATACAGTAGAAACAAAACATTTTTTTACAAAAAAAACAACAACACAATAAAAGACAATTTAAAAACAAATATTTGCCAAAGACATTACATGCACGCTACCATTCAAAAGCTTGTGGTTGGTAAGTTTTCTAAAAACTTCAATGCTGCATTTGTTTGATTAAAAAATACAGTAAAACAGCAATATTGTGAAATGATATTACAATGTAAAATACCTGTTTTACGTAGTTTATATATATATATATATATTTATATATATAATTTAATTGCTGTGATGGCTAAGCTGAATAATTTATATATATATATATATATATATATATATATATATATCACAGTATATCATTCTAATATACAGATTTGCTGCTAAAATTATTTCTTATTATCAGTGTTATAAACCGTTATGCTGCTTAATATTTTAGTGGAAAACTTGACAAGCCTTTACTATCACTTTTGATAATTTTAATGTGGCCCTGCAGAACTGAAGATTTAATGAATTTATAATTATACATTTGACTGACCCCAAACTTTTGAACAGTAGTGTAGTTGCACATGCATATCAGACCAAATAATTAGGGCCTCAACACACCTAATACTAAGATCAGTGCTGCTTTTTTGCTGATAAAATGACCGTTTTGGTCAAACCATTTATCCAGTGTCTTTGCTATCATTTACTCACCTTCATATCATTCTGATAAAGGCACTAAAAAGTAGCTGATGGAAAGATTTGTAAGCAAATGATATTTGTGTTTGGTCTATTCCTCATCATATATTAGCCACCCATTATATAGACTTGGAATATGGTTACAGATTAATTTATGAGTTCTTTTTCTTTAGTGTTTTCATGCATCAAGAGCTTATGTTTGATATCTTATACCTCCTCTTCGTCCTCACTGGCCAGGGTGTCCAGCTCTTTGTCTTTGCACTGGACTTGTTCAGCTTTGAATGCTTCCCGTAAGTTCTCCAGCTCTTTAATCTCAGCGTGGAGGCGTTCCAGATGTGCGGCGCGCCGGTTCTGTAGCAGCTTCATGGGCAGCGGGTTCATATCGTTGAAGGCAATGCTTGTCAGTTTCCTGGGGACGAGAAAGACGAGTTATATTGAGATTGAAACTCCAGCGACGAATTAGCTCCTCTGTTTATTTCCTGCAGAAACCTGTGGTTTGGAAAAACTCTCCCCAAGCCAGCTTTTCTTCATTGTGTTTTTGAAACGATGCCATGCACTGGAAACAGGAGTGAGCAGGTGTGTGCACAGTATCAGGGGAATACTTTTTTAAAATAGCCACACCACAGAGGCATCTGACCCATATTCTGTTTCTTACAGATGCAGGCTGCTTTGTTTTTACTATGGCTCAATGAATTATATATGGTGATGTCTGACTGCTGCAAAAATAGCTACATTTCTACAATACCAGGAGCTCCAGAGAGAAACTGAGATCTGTGGAATTAGTAGCACATTTATGAAGTAATATTTACTGTATATACCGTATTTTCTGGACCATAAGTCACACTTTTTTCATAGTTTGGCTGGTCCTGCGACTTATAGTCAGGTGCGACTTATTTATTAAAATTAATTTGACATGAACCAAGAGAAATGAACTAAGAGACCTGAACCAAGAGAAAACATTACCATCTACAGAAGCGAGAGGGCGCTCTATGCTGCTCAGTTCTCCTGTAGTCTACCACTGAAGACGCCCTCTCGTGGCTGGAGACGGTAATGTTTTCTCTTGTTTCTAAATAAATGCAACTTTTTTTTTTTTTTTTTTTTTTATAAATGCGACTTATATATGTTTTTTTCCTCATCATGATGTATTTTTGGACTGATGCGACTTATACTCAGGTGCGACTTATAGTCCGAAAAATACGGTACATATATAACAGGTATACATTTAGATGGACTAATATATACTATTTAAATTACAATAGTACAATATATATTGATTATGCAATTTTTATTGTGTAAAATGTGTACTGGTTACAATGCTTATTAATATACCCTCCTTTGTTTCTTATCACAAACAATACATTATAATACCTGCCGATATCTTTACAGAGTAAAGTCTTTTAGAAAGTCTTTGGAAACTCTTTATACTCCTTCAAAGTTGCAACCATGCATAATAATTATATCCTATAGCATAAGGCATGAGTAAATTTACTGTATAATGCTTTAATACTTTTAGAATGCATCGTATGCACGATAATATTACTATTCCATACTGTAGAAGAGCATGTTAGGTCATTATATATACGGTATTCTGTATGTATATTTTATGTTACTCTTGCTCTTTTTTTCACACTCTGTGCTCTGCTCTGTTCTTTCTTCCATTTGCTATCCTTCATCTTACCTTCCATCTGCAATGGTGTAGGGGAAGATGCGGAGAAACTGGTACATCTCAACACTGTCGTTGATCTTTAAGATGCTTTCCTCTTTGTATTTGAAAAGAGCCAATGCATAACGAAATATCACCTGTGAAACACAAGGGAATCTGGTTCAATGTTGTGTCCTCGTATTTGGCCTGTAGGCTTGTCATTTTTGTGAAAATGATGGGAAATGTAGATATTTTACACAAGTGGATTGGAGTCAAAATGAGGGTTATATTCAGCGGAATATCCAGAAAGCTCAAACTATTAGAGCCCCAGGTACTGATCCATACAGCATCTCCCCAGAATGCTTTACAGTACCTTGATGCCCTCATACAGGAAGGCGTCCCATACTTTAAACAGTATGCGTGCAGGCAGACTCTCAACGAACAACACCAGAAACCATTCAACAGTGATGAGTGACACGTCTACTTTCAGCGCTTCCAGATGAGCCGTGAGTCGAGGCAGCTTCTCAGACATGAGATCTTTTAGCACACGCTGGTCGGCCTGGAGAGAAGGGAAGAAGAAAGTGAAACATATTTCAATACTGGCTTCCAAACATTTAAAAGCAGTAGTGTATAATAGTCTGAGACCATACTGAAAATCTGGGACTGAAAATCTGAACCATTAAATTAATAAACAGCAAGTTTTAGGATTAATGTGGAGTTCCCACCTGACAGCCCACCAGGTCTTTAGTGTAGTAATGGGGAGGCATGATGTAGTCCACAATCACTTCCAAGCACCAGAAGGCATCTTCTTCATCCTGTAGTATCAGCAGAGCAATGGCTGCCAGTCTGCACACAGTGGCATTGATGGTGTTATTTTACTTTTTTTTTTTTCCCCATATAGATATTGTTGCCCTCACAGTAAACCTACACCTAACTATGTTTAGCCTGTAAGAAGGGTTGCCAGGTTTTCACAACAAAACCCTCCAAATTGCTACTCAAAAAACTGGAACACTGGTAAGGTACCCTCCATCAGAATGTTGTTGATCTACAAATGACCAGCAGATGTCAGTACAATACATGTTATGGTATTAAATTGTTAGTACGCAGTGTTCAGCATGGCACACGAGGCACTTATTACTTTGCATGTCATTTGTGTCACTTACCACATAGCTTTGGTAAGTAGAGAATCTGAGACCACACTTAAAATCAGCAAGTTTCAATAAATAAATTATGTAATAAGATATTGACTTCTTTCAAAAATTATATCATATTTTATATTATATAAGATATTATAAACTATAACTTTGAAATAAATTATATAATATAATTAATAAAAAAATATATTTATTTTAAATGATTAGATAAAGACTTTTTATAAAGTGGTTAGTAGTAAATCTTGACAAAGTTAGACAGTTTTTATTTTTTGTTAGCATTATACTAAATTATTCTATTTTATTTATTTCTATTTTTATGCAAATTTTTGACCTTGGGACAACCAAACAAGTCATAAGTCGCACAGGGGATATTTGTAGCAATAGCCAAACATACATTGTATGGGTCAAAATGATCATTTTTTTCTTTTATGCTCAAAATCATTAGGATATTAAGTATAGATCATGTTCTGTGAAGATATTTAGTAAATTTCCTACTTTAAATATATCAAAATTGAACCTTTGTTTAGTAACATGCAATGCTAAGAACCCCATTTGGAAAATTTAAAGGCGAATTACTGAATATTTAGATTTTTTGCACCCTCGGATTCCAGATTTTCAAATAGTTGTCTTAAACCTTATTCAGCTTTTGCCATTTTTTTGTTCTTAAGTAATATACCCAGTTCTCCCCTTAATTTTATTAAAAAAAAATTTAACAAGAAGTGGCCTGCTTACTCTAATAGCTTGTGACAGGCCATTACTTGTAATACTCACAATAGTTCTATAATCACCTCTAATCAAATCCAAATCTCTTAATGTCTATGGAGGCTAATTACCTGTTGAGTCCCTGCACGTAGCCGATGGTGGGGTTTTGCCAAGAGAACGCCTGCAGAACTCTCTCCAGCTTCTGAATCAAGGGGCTTGAAGGAGGGGAAAAGTATTGATTGGAGGTCAGCGTACGATCCAGGTCCAGCTGGATCTGTCTGGGCACCAGGTGAGGCGAGGTTCTGCTCTTCTCGCACAGTTCCTGATAGCAGTTGGGATGACGCTCTTTTAGAGATTTGGTCCTAGTCTGTGTCATAAAACGCCAAACCCTCGCACGGTACTCGCGTGGTAAACCCGTCCGGAGGAGATTCTTCAGTTCTGTGGATGAAGACCGTTCTCCTTCAGGGCGTCCAAACAGGAGCTGAGCGCAACGAGCCAACAATGGCCCATCGCATTCCTCCTGGTTCAGCAGGGCTGGGGATCGGATCTCCAGGGCCTGGATCTTAGCAAGGAGCTTTAGGTCCTCAACTTTATAGTCCATTGCAATCCTAAATCCATATTCATCGTAGTCCCTGTGGAATGTCAGGGAACTGTGAGTTCCAACATAAATAGAACTCTGACAAACATTTATGGGAAAATGTTTGTGATATAAGGCCTGCTGACAGCAAGGCTCCACAGACGAAAAGAACAGGATGAACAGAATTTGTATTTGGGGTAAACTGATGGGACCGTTTACCTGATTGAGTTTAGTTTGACGGCAGTGCTCAGGTCTGCCCGAACTGCATCCTTAACCACCTTTTTGACTGCTTCTCTCTGCTCTGGATTCAATTCTTTACTCTCCTGGAGCTTCTGGAGGATTCCCAGGTATCTGCTTTCCGTCTGAGAGCTACTGGCCTCCAGAACAGCACACTGGCACACACACAGTAACAACACTAAATCCAACTTTCAAACACTTTTTGATGTTTACTGTCTCAGATTACCATCGCAACTGGCTCTGAGCCATTTTTAAGCGCTTATATTATAAAAATGTAATGTATATTATTAAAAAATATAATGCAATAACTTTTGATATGGAAGTGAACACACTCTAAGTTTCAAAACACTATTCTCTCAGTTCAGGAAGAGTATGGAGTGAGTTTTGGTTCTTTATTACATGCGAGAAAATAAAAGATCTGAGAGAAAAAAAAAAGTTTGAGAGAAAAAGTTATCACACTGATAGCAAAAAAACATTTCATGAGAGAAAAAAGAATATTTGAGAGAAAAAGTTTTCATGCCAATAGCAAAAAATAATAATATTTGAGACTAAAAAAAGTTTTGAGATAAAGTATTTTGTCATAGAACATAAAAAAATATACATTTGAAATTTTTAAAATTATTTCTGAGAAAAAAAATCTCTCTCAAAATACTTTGAAAAAAACTCTCAAATATATATGTTTTGCTATCAGTGTGAAAATATTTTCTCTAAAAAAAAAAAGTGTTTCTCTCGAAACGCTTTTCTTTGCTCTTGATGCAATTTCTTGCTCTCGTGTCAGGATTTTGCTTTCACTGTGAGAATTGTGTCATGGGCGGGGCCACGTTCCTATTGGCCAGTCAGGTGAGCATCGTCTTGTCTTGGGAGTCGAACTGAATCATTACACCATTGTTCGGTTCACCTGCATAGATGCCGCCTCTGCCTTATGGCTAGTTTAGTTGAGCACGGACTCTCCAATGTTTGGGTAAGATGATGACACACAGCTGGCTGAGCAAGTTCAGTATCACTGAAGATTAAACATTAAAAAATAGCACTCATATTCATGAATGAACGTGTATTATATTATTTGCTTGCTAATCGCTAGTAAAGCTAACCAGCCATCATGCTAGGTAAACTTGCAAACTCACCTGGTTTATACTATGTTTAAATCAAATGCCAAATTAATGTTTTGATTTAGATAGTTTCACGCCTTATTTAGTGAGTAGTGAGCTAGTTTCTACCTTTGCACTTGCTAGCCTCAAAGCACCTGAAGAGTAACTGCTTGTTCTTACAACCTCCCGCACAACTTTCAACTAACGTTAGTATGCATGGAAGGTGGCAACCCTACAACTAGCTAACGTTAGACAGTGATTGACATACCGTTTGAAAGATTTAAAAGAAAAAATAATTACCATGACAGTACAGGCACAAACATATTTGTGGGTTGCTAATGTAAGAGTTAGTCCTAGACCTGCAATTAACCTTGTCAGCTCTAGACCTCAGCTAGATGGTAAAAAATATTTAGAATAAGCCCTGTGTAGCTGAGTTCGCGAGCTATACATGCAGTGTAGCTAAACATGTAGTGCAACAACCATACAAAGACTATTTTAAACAAAACTAGGTGGGACACTTTCAAACGGTATATCAATCACTGCTCACTACTCACTAAATAAGGCGTGAAACTATCTAAATCAAAACATTAATTTGGCATTTGATTTAAACATAGTATAAACCAGGTGAGTTTGCAAGTTTACCTAGCATGATGGCTGGTTAGCTTTACTAGCGATTAGCAAGCAAATAATATAATACACATTCATTCATGAATATGAGTGCTATTTTTTAATGTTTAATCTTCAGTGATACTGAACTTGCTCAGCCAGCTGTGTGTCATCATCTTACCCAAACATTGGAGTGTCTGTGCTCAACTTAACTAGCCATAAGGCAGAGGCGGCATCTATGCAGGTGAACCGAACAATGGTGTAATGATTCAGTTCGACTCCCAAGACAAGACGATGCTCACCTGACTGGCCAATAGGAACGTGGCCCCGCCCATGACACAATTCTCACAGTGAAAGCAAAATCCTGACACGAGAGCAAGAAATTGCATCAAGAGCAAAGAAAAGCGTTTCGAGAGAAACACTTTTTTTTTTTTGAGAAAATATTTTCACACTGATAGCAAAAAATATATATTTGAGAGTTTTTTTTTCAAAGTATTTTGAGAGAGATTTTTTCTCAGAAGTAATTTTTAAAATTTCAAATGTATATTTTTTTATGTTCTATGAGAAAATACTTTCTCTCAAAACTTTTTTTAGTCTCAAATATTATTATTTTTTGCTATTGGCATGAAAACTTTTTCTCTCAAATATTCTTTTTTCTCTCATGAAATGTTTTTTTGCTATCAGTGTGATAACTTTTTCTCTCAAACTTTTTTTTTTCTCTCAGATCTTTTATTTTCTCGCATGTAATAAAGACACATTTCTAACTCCATACATTTAGTGTTTATATTAGCCAATCAGTAAAAGTGTAAAGACATTAGCAAAATTTATCTGTTTCTGGTGCAAGAAATCTTGAGTGAAAAATAATGTACCTTTACTATCAGACTTTGCTCCTGTGCGCAACTTTTTCTCCAAAGTGTCGTCAGATGATAGATCTCAGAGTTCAGGTACTGGTTTTGCGTTTTATATGCCTTCAAATCATCCTGAAATAGAGATATGATCATGTTTGGGCTTAGAGTAAAGTTGCTTGGCACAGTCATTTCGGAAGCATAAAATGTAGTTAAACTCCTCATAAAAAATGCACATTTATATTATTAGATATATATTCAAAAGTTTGGGGTTGGTAAGTTTTGATGTAGGTTTTTTTTTTATAGAAGTCTCTTGCTGCATTTATATGATAAAAAATAAGTAAAAATAGTAATATTGTTAAATATTAATACAATTTTAAATAACTGTTGTTTGTTATTATCATTATAGAAAACAGCTGTACTCTGTACCATACTAAACCATGTATCATGTAGAAACCACAATCATTTTTTTTCCTTGCTGATTAGAAAATTGAAAAGCATTTATTTGAAATTGAATTCCATTTTTACATTTTGTATGTTTTTTTTTACTGTTAATTTTTATCAATTTAATGTTCTCTAATCTATCTATCTATCTATCTATCTATCTATCTATCTATCTATCTATCTATCTATCTATCTATCTATCTAATATATAGTATATAATAAAATAATACTTACAAAAAGGACAATATTTTATGTAAATATAGAGAAATATATTGTAATACCATCTATTTGTATGTAAAAATGCTGTATTTTCTCACTTTCAAATTCTCATTCTCGATTGTTAGCTGTTTTAAGGCTTCTGACCGCAGCCCATTGGTGCAATGCTGGTCTTCCCCACAGACTGTTAACTTCTCAGATAGCTTCAATATCACTTCCTGTTTGGCCTGATTCTTGTGCATCAGGAGCTGGACACTCTCCTGGAGTTCGGCGATATGGGCGTCCCTCTGGTTTAGATCCCTCCGCAGGTTTTCGTTCTCTTGCTGCAGGGACTCCAGATGGTCTCGCAGTTCGGCCGCATGCCGCTCGCCGTGTCTGAGGAGCTCCAAGCGCTCCTGCTCCCCCTCAGCGGCTAGAAACTGAGCACAGGTGCGCTTCTCCAGCTGAGCAGCTTCTAGCACCTTATGCAACAGCAACACCAACTCCTGACAATACACACATACATGACTTTCAGTTGATTAATCTTATATGAGAATCTGAAGAGGTTATTAACTTTCTCACTTTACCTTCTGCGCTTTGACCTCTTCTGCCAGGTAAAGTTTTTCATGTTGTTGTCGAGATGTGTCCTTGAGCTCCAGTGATTTGGACGTTTCTTTACTCTTTCTGATTGTTGAAATGCTGGAGAGATCTTGCTCAGACCTGGCATTAGCAGGGGATTCTGGGCTTTGAGAAGAACAGGCTGTGGGGACCGCTAAAGCTAAGGAGGACGGTGGCCATGAGCATTTTAATTTGAAACAATAGTTTATTATTTTTCTAGTGAGAAATGTTGTGGTACTTACTGGATGTCTTAGATGAGGGTGTTTTTTGTTTGTCAGTCGAGTCATCAATATGGAAAACACTTTGTCTAATTTCCTGTGAGTGCCGGTTACGGAAACTGCGCATTGTGTTCCTATAAATCAAACAGAGAAACAACTGATTAGCAATAATAACTTCATTTTTGGAAGAGAAGGGCGGGTACAAAACTTGTTGATGATGCTAAGTGTGTTGTAGATGGATGCTAGGTGGCTTAAATGAACAAAGGGCACTGTAGGGTTTAATTGTGCAGTGCGCATCTTATTAATCATAAGATAAAGTCTAATCAATCTCTACTGGATTATATTTGATAGGCAAATTTCTAAGGCCTGTAAATTATAAACATGACAAAACTTTTCTTGCAAAACCTGTTGTAAACACGATTGTTGTCTTCTAGTATAATTCTATAAAACTCCCCCCATTACAAGCTATCGAAATTTATAATGCCTTCATCAGCACCAAATTTTTCCTCAATTTGGGTCTGTTCTTTTTCCCTTCACGAATAAGAGATGTAAATGCTCCTATATCACACTGTATGAGTCATAAAATCTGATGCTTTAAAAACAATACTCAACAACAAAAAAACACACACATAGCTCACTTGGTGAAAGTCAAGTGCTGATTGGTTAGTTTCAGTCTCAAAGTAAATACAAGTAACAGCAATAGCGATGCTTCAGAATTTTTCTGAATTTTTTTTTTTTTTTTTAAAGGCCCCTTTGTATGCTTATGTAATCGGTTTAGTAATGTTTGACATTGATGATGACGATGAAATAGTGTTTGTCGTGGTGTGTTTTATTAAGAAATAGAAGCAACTTCCCACTTTCACTGAGACTGAGCTGAAACTAATATTACTTCCTAATCATATATTAGATCAATTATTTTGTACAATGCCCACATTAAACATTGAACAAAAAACAAGCCCATGTTTCTTGGTTTATTATTAAAATAAGTATTGCCTTTTAAAATACCAGGATTAAATCCCATTACTGTTTTCTTTTATCTGATGTTGTCTAGTACGAGAACATAAAACAATGCGGTCACTGTGTAAAATAACATCCCAGGAAATGACATATATGCTTGTGGGTCTAACTTCCTTAAAATAATAATTCTACAGAAATTCGAAGAATTACAAAACAGTTTTTTTGGGAAGGCACTGACGCAGACTGTAAGCGTGGACCATTTTTCATTTTTCCCTAGAAACATAGATATATAGACATATATAGACAGAGTAAACATCATAAGCACATGTACTCACTGCAGCTCAATGAGTGGATGTTTGATTGACATGTTGAGCGGGCTGTTTAACCCAGGTGCAGGCAGACTGGCTGCTTCTTCACCCACTAGGCCAGAAGGTGTCTTCACTATGGGCAAGAAGTCAGCTGTGTAAGAGAAGGCAGAAAGAATGTTCAGCAGCAAATCCACTGGGTTAAACACACCTGATAAACCAGTATGACAAAACATGCTTTCAGATCATGAGATTTTCTTGTTTCTTAATTGTTTGGTAAGAGACACATGCAACCATTTTTTTTTTTAATGCTGAGATCACAGTAAGATTTTATGTTTTGGAAATAAAATATTGAGAATTGTAAAATAACTTTTGTATATAAATGTATTTTTTAAAATGTAATTTATTCCTGCGATGCAAAGCTGAATTTTCAGCATCACGCCAGTCTTCAGTGTCACATGGTCCTTCAGAAATCATTCTAATACGCTGATTTGCTGCTCAAGAAACATTCTTTTTTTTTTTTTCAAAGTTGAAAACAGTTGTGCTGCTTAATATTTTTGTGGAAACCATGCCATTTATTTTCAGGATTCTTTGATGAATATGAAGTTAAAAAAAGAACACACATTTATCTGAAATATATATTGTATAATTGTAGTCACTTTTGATCAATTTAATGAATCCTTGCAGAATAGATGTATTTATTTCTTAATGTCTTTAAAAAGAAAAATAATCTTACTGACCCCCAACTTTTGAATGGTAGAGTATAAAATAAAAAAAAAACTCATAAAGAAAAATAAAGCTCATGCCAGTACAATGTTATATTTGTTTTCTTCTCTATCTTGCTTTACCTGCCTCTTTTCTAATGACAGAACAAAACAATGTTGTTTAGCACAGGGTGAGGTACAGAACATGTCCCAGCATGCCTGGAATGTCTAATAATCACATAAGTACTCTTTAAAAGATCTATATGCTAACCACAAGCTAGCATTGATTAAAAAATAAATAAATATCCATACTGTCTGTCTTTGTCTGGTGATGCAATATTCCAGATTTTCTACAGATTCAGCTGCTCAGACTTTCACTTCTTCTTTTTCTGCATTTGACTCTTATTCGAAAGCTGTTGCTTAATGCCTGGATACCACAGCCTGAGGTTGGAAAGGGATGGCTGTCAAAGTAAGTAATGAATGTGCTTTTAGCACGAGGAGCCCAACCCTGTATACTTGGGATTCCTGGAAATTATGTATTAATGCACTGGAAACGATAAGAGACCGGGAACAACTTGCAATTAATTCATTAATGAATCCAGTTATCCGAATATAGCTGTTATACACCAAAAAGTAATTAGTATCAAAGTACTGCTGCCACATTTCCACTTTAATTGGCAAACATTTTGGGTGCCTCAAAAATTAGTTTAAATTACACTTCAAAAATCATATATTATGTTTTTTAGTGACCATGTGCTTTTATAATTTTTTATATTTTTTGAGAGATGTAGTGTGTAATAAAAAAAAAAAAAAAAAAAAAAAAAAAGATGGATATCAATATCCATCCCACCCTTTTTCCAGAATTGCAAAATGTTGTCTTGAAGTTTGCGGAACATTTTCAGTCATGTCTCCACACCCTTCTGCTAAGACAGATAACAGAATGAGGGTAGACAGTACATGCACAAACTGTCTGGAGACCAAATGAGTCCTGATGACATATCAAACGAAATATCAGAGTGAGCTTTTGCAGCCTCCTCCTGGGGCTACAGATCATGATGACTGACTATAACATTGTTGCAGAGTGACGTGGCATCTGATTGGTCAATTTTAGCAGCTCCCTTGCAGCTAATCTTCTGATTTCCTCCCTCTATTCTTCACTCTGCTTCCTGTCTCTGTCTCTGGCCTGGGCTCATAATCCAGAGCCCTTGGTTTAGTAACTTTGTTTAGTTACAATGGCCTCTATTTTGGGAAATTGATATTTTCTTTTGAACACCAGATATAGTTTTGGGTGTAACACCCAGTCAGAAAATTGAAAGAAGAATTTATAAAAGTCTGAAGGTGAAGTAACTCTAGCAATCAAAGTATTTGAGTTATATTTTCAGTTTTTAATGAAAAAAAAAAAGTATATACATTATGGTAGTATTTGCTGTCATTAAAAAAATAAATACAAAATTACAGTATTTTTTAAAGAGAATCACTTTAGACAATAAAGAGATTTACAATAATAATAATAATAATAATAATAATAATTAAAACAAAGTTAAATTCTCAAAAAATAGTGACACACTCTGATAATAAAAATGTTGATACAAATGTGCTTATTTGTCTTGAAAATACGGTCACAAAACAAAAAGGAATTTTTTTTTAACATAATGGTCCTAGAATATATTTTAGTAGTCTGTACAGTACATATCATTATAGTATTTATTACATTTTTAGTTCATTGTTAAGTGCTTTTGACATTTTTACTAGTTTTTATATGTAATTTATTTTTAATTTTAGTAATTATAATTAGGCAACATTTTGAGTTTTCATTGTTCTTCTTTTTTCATCATTATCTGATCAGTTTGAAGGTGAAGTAGCTCCTCTGGCAATAGAAACAGTCAGTTAAAACACTATTTTGGTGCACAGATTCCAAGCGTTCTGGAATTATCCTCAAGATCTGACTGGCTCTGATTATCTTTCACTTTCTGTTAACTTAATATCACGTGACTGGCCAAACAACTGAACTTTACTTGGAAAAATAAAGTGCATTCAACCATATCATATTACATAAACAGTGTAATTTCCATAATGCAGTAAAAACCTTTTTTAGTTTCATGTATTCAGTGTCAGGTTTCACTATTACTAAGATGTTAGGCTCTTACCATGGGAGTTGTTTCCTAATGGGGTGCTTTCCAATTTGTGGTTGTCTGGTCTGGATATGGACTTATGTTCAGCTTGCTGCTCCCTGTATAAGGTACGTTTCAACTGCAGCTGCTGCAACCAGTACATCTGGGCATCCCTGTTAGCTGCCTAAAAACAAAATCATGTTTGAAGACTGTTGAAAGGAAATATTGTTGTCTTACTCAAGATGCTGTTCCTCCATACATAACCCTAATGTCTAACAGTCAAAAGAGAGACTCGAGGGTGATCATATTTTAAGAGTTAAGAAAAAAAACATAACCAATGACCACTTATCAGAACTTTATATTTTATCAAAATGTGAACAGCTAGCAGCCTTTTCTCTCTGTTGATACTGTAAGTATGTGGTGCGTGTAATATGAAGTGCAGTCATGTGATCACTGTGCCATTTTAAAGGCTGTCTGACTCCAATAAAAATAAGCTCTTTGGAGACAAGAATGAAAGAAAGAAAGATAGATAGAAAGAAAGAAAGAAAAAAAGGAAGAAAGTATTAGATTCCTTTAGAACTGCTAATCTTAAATCAGTAATTGCCATAATTTTGCTTTCACTTTTTTTTTCCACGGGGCATTCCCAGTCACACTGGGATTTATTCAGTATTGTTGCAGTGAAGCACATATTCCTTCCAATGCTCATTACTGTGGTTTTAATTTATTTAATTAATTAATTTTTATTGGTTTTACTTTTTGTAATATTTAAAGTACTACAACTTTATATTTAATTATTATTTATTTTCAGCTTTAATAGCAATAACAAACTTAATTGTTATTTCATTAAGTAACCAAGGCATCATTTCTAATTTTCCTTCAAGTTTATGTTTATGTGTTTTTTTTTTTTTGTTATTGTGTAGTTAAATAAAATGAGTTTAAATTAAAATAATCTAAAGTTGCCTTGTTCATTTCAGTGATTTTTTTCACAATTCCTGTACCAACCTATCCCAAGCTTGTCACCCTTTGTTGCTTCACAATATATATTTTTTTAAATCTGTTATTTCAAACCATGTGATTACTTTACCTTGAGAATGACAGTGCGCTCTGGTGTCTGTATGTGAAAGGTTCCCTCCTCTCCCTGCAGCGGGTAACTGAACGTGGCACAAGACAGATCCACCTTACCCAGAGGATTGATATCCTGTGCCATACGGTAGTAAAACAATTGACAGCTCTTCTCCTCATAGACAAACCATCGGGACTTCCAGGCTTTGAGAGGTCCACCCTGCTTGTTGAGGTAGCCACATAGTTTAGTGCTGGAAGAAGTGGGTGTCCCTCTGAGGGTGGCAGAGGTCCCATCAGGAAGAGTGTTATGGATCTGGGTGTCATTCTTATCCCGAGCCCCATCTGATCGTCCCAAACGCTGTTGTTGGGTCTCCTCAGAGCCGACACACTCATCTGCAGGAGATACGTGCACGTCCGGTGGAGGCGGCGTGCTGGAGCTTCCATCGCTCTCCATCTGGTTATCTAAAGAGAATATATAGAAATAAGTAACATCAGACAAAATGTTCTTCAAGTAATCAAATTAAATCTATTAGCATAGCCACACCATAAAAATATGGTAATTTGGGCTTCTGTAGAAGATATGTATAATACACTATATCTAAATGAAACAGCATCAATATTAGGGTATGAAGGAGCAAGATAATGTGCATTTATTTTTAAACTGTAACATATTTAGGTATAAGTTTATCATGTGTAGGATGATGATGTAGCAGGAAATGTGTTATGAAGGAATATACATATAAACATTTGCCAATTTAGTTGGTAAAACACAAAATGTAACATTATTTAGAAATATCCATCTTACCACCCTACTTATATATTCTTATTTTTTTTATATTTTCTAACTGTAATTGATAGAATAATATATAATCTGATCTATTTTCTCTTCTGTTATGACAATTTAGCTGTATAAATAAATAATTAAGGACAGACAAAGCAGAATCTTAGTAAAATATTAAAATGAACAGGACATTTATTCTATGAATTACAGCATATTCATATACATGTGCATTGTTTTTTTTAACAATATGTCATAATAGCAAAACTGAATTCAAACCGTATGATTTCAATCAATTAGTCTTAAATGTGCATCTAAATTGTGGAATTACGAAATAATAATCCCCAAAATTACAAAATCGTCTTTACTTTAAAATAAAAACAATATTTTCTACTCTTTAATAGAAACATCAGTACGCCCACAAATCCCTTATTAACAAATAGACAAAAAAAAAAAAAAAAAATAAATAAATAAAATAAAATATATATATATATATATATATATATATATATATATATATATATATATATATATATATATATATTCAACATATAATGCCACAAATAACTGTTTACCAGGTACACAAATTATACACTACAATTAAACCTTTTTTTTTTAAATAAGTGGGGAGGTTATCTTGTCCTGGAGGGCATCTTCTCCTATATTATCATACTAAAAAAGAAGAAGCAGTAGCAGCATGGAGGACAATACATTATGCAAATTCCATGGCACAATATAGGCCTATGCGTAGCTGTTACCTCATTTCAGTTTCCACATAGGGATATTTCACAATTACATATCACCAACGCACATTAATGTACAACTCCAGGTAATTCTTTGTAATAATAAATAATTAAACATTAGGCTATATGATGCTTCGTATCAAATAGAAAAATTATTAATTCAAATAGGAAAATACAGTTCCAATAAAGTTGCATGAAATTTGTATTTAATACTGGACTATCGAGCATTAAATAGTAGTATAATGCATGTTAATGTATGAAAAAATGAAAATGGATAAACTCTTCGCTGTATCGTAGTCAAGTCATTCTCATAAAAAGCTTTTCTTACATGCGCGATCACATAAATAAACTGAATGAAGCACACTGTTTACAGCACATAGTTATAATCACATACCTTCTTTGTTGAAAAGCGGAGTGTTCTTTACTCCATGTGTCTGTCCAGGGCGCGTCTCGTGGCACTTACAGATCTAAACAACTCGCACACCGCTCACTTCCTTTCTTTACCAGTGACTCATATTTCTTTCAGCGAGTCCCAGCCAGCATTATGGAAATCAGGAAATATTACACATCAGGAATGTGTAATATTGTGTTGCGTGCGTCTTTAGGGGGCGTGTCATGAATTTAATCGCCTTCAAACTGTTTTTAAGTAGGCTAATGCTCGTCTCAAATAAGTATACACATACCAAGTAGGCTATCTGTTGAATTTCTGAAACTTGTAAACTTTTAATAGTCAAAACCAGGGGGTAGGCAGCGGAGGGTCCTGATGGTGCTCACTGTCAGACAGGAGAGATTGAGACAGAGATGCACTTCCTCCTTCACTGTTAGAAATACATTTCCATAAGAAACCTCTACTTCAACATATTCACCACCTTAATACAGAACTTCACGGCCATTAGTGAAACGGAACATATAGGTATTAGGAGAGGGACAGACAGCAGCACTTGCTTCGAGACTGAGCACTTGCCACAGTCTGAGAGACAGCAGGTGTGTGTGTGTGTGTGTGTGTGTGTGTGTGTGAGAGAGAGAAAGAGAGACAGCAGGTGTGTGTGTGTGTGTGAGAGAGAGAGAGAGAGAGAGAGAGAGAGAGAGAGAGAGAGAGAGAGAGAGAGACAGCAGGTGAATGTGTGTGTTGTGTCTGACCTCAGTGTGTTACCCTACTGTCCACCACATTGAGTATGTTTGTGTGTTTCTAAGTTAAAGACTTAGGTACCAAATGTTCAGATGTTATAATTTTTAATAATCACACGTTTAATACTTCTAAGATCTTATAATATTATATTACTGTGATGTTCATTTAATATATTATCATTGCTATTATATTCTTTTTTTTCTGTCCATGTATACTTATCTTATTTGGCAATATTAATTTATAGTCAAGCCAATAAAGCAAATTTTAAATTGACTTGAATTGACCTCAATTTAAAAAAGCAACGTTTCCTAACTTACAGTCGTAAATCCACTGAACTCTGTTAACACAGACTACAAGCAAAGTCTTTCCTATAACTGACCGACTCGTTGAACCGAGAACCACTTCTGTCGAACATGTCGACAGGCAGTGATTTGTTTGGTTCCTTTGGCAAAAAAAAAAAAAAAAAAAAAAAGAATCGGACGTCCCTACTGTTCCTCCAAGACGACAGAGCGCGCACTTGCTCGCGTCACCACACACTGCCGGTTTCTCGGCAGAGTTCAGGACAGGCTGCACTGACAACAACGTGCGTGTGTTGTGAATGTGTATGCCGCAAATGATCATTTACCTCATATAAAAAATAAAGGTCAAAAACACAGCAAGGTAAGTTAAGTATAACTGATGGTTGTCTCTATATAACTACAACTAGATTTGCTGTGCACATCTTTCAAACATACGCTGTCTTGATTTGTGCCAGTTTCCTTTCCATTTTGTAATCATAAGAACTATTCTGATGTTGAAAGCAACTGTTTACTGGATAAGGAGGTAGATCCTGTTAAACAGATGTCAGATGAATTACCATGTTTTAGTACTATGGTAATGTCGTGTGTTTTGGACATGTAACATGGTATTTTTGAGATGAATTATTAGTACCAGCATCATGTAAATGCCATGATACATCAATTTGGAAATCACTCAGTACCATGGAAACACTGGTTAAGTTCGGACACACTTGACTAAATGTATTGTTTATAATCTATTAAACTTTTTGAAGTATACATGTATTTTCAGGGAAAGCAACCAATGAATGTCCATCATGCATAGTTGTTTAAAAAGCATCCCACGATGCATGTCATGCATGTCTTTTATAAGTGATTGCAATCAGATATATCTAACAAAAACTGCAAAACTGTTTCAGATCTCATCTACCTAAAATGAGAAACCTCAGTCTGCTGCAGCGCTTCAGGTGTGTGGATCTGTCCTCCCCGGGATCCCCACAGTGTTTCACCATCAGGAGCGAGACTGGAACCGTGCTGGTGGCCTCTGAGCTTGCCATCACAGAGTTTGACCCTCGGACTGAAGAGGTTTTTTTTAGAATAAAAACAAAATGTTTTCTTAGAAGTTTAAATCCCAGTAATGGTGATTTATGATAGTTGTAACCCCATTTTGTTCCAGGATGATTGTTTCTGGTTCAGGATGTCTAATACCAACATAGGTATACATGAATTTTACTGTATAATGTGTTTCGATAGGTTCATAAAGAGGTTTCACTGACGGCAGAGGACTACCTCCCAGAGGACGGCAGTGGGGTTGTGGTGGCCATACAAGATCTGCCAGATCAGGAGTCAGTGTGTGTAGCCACTGGCAGTGGTGATGTCATTCTCTACAACCTCAACACCTGTCAGGTCATCATTCATTTCTTTTGAATGCTTTGATAATTGTATAAAATGATTGCTAAATGATTATGTGAAATATATATGCTGTTGTTGTATTTTTTAATTAACAATATCAAGTTCTGTCTCACAGTTAGAATGTGTTGGCAGTGTGGAAAGCGGTCTAACAGGCATGACGTGGAGCCCAGATCAAGAGTTGGTGGCTCTGACCACAGGTCTATATCACTAGCAGTGCTATTTTAAAATACTTGATGTTATTATAGTTATTATATACTTTGATTTCATTTTTATGTATATATTTTCCATTTTAATTTAAAGTTTTAGTACTTTTGTGTTTTTGTCAGTTTTATTGGTTTTGTGTGTGTGTGTGTGTGTGTGTGTGTGTGTGTGTGTATATATATATATATATATATATATATATATATATATATATATATATATATGAAATGTTATGTTAATTGAATGATTATTTAACATTTTTATTTATATTATAATTCGAAATGTTTAGGGTATTCAGTTAAACTAAATAGAAAAGATAAGTGTTGCTAAATTAAAAGTTACTAGGTAATTTTTTTTTTTTTCATTTAACATTTATATTGTTTCAAGTAGCAGATTATTATTTAATTTTTTTAATGGCTTTAGGTTTAGTTAACAATAACAACCCTGACACTCAATGTATATCTGTTTAGAAGTGCATAATAGTGCCATTTCCCTCTTTCTCATTGTGTTTGTTTGTGTCTTATATTGCAGGTCAGGAGACAATTATCATGATGACCAAGGACTTTGAGCCAATAACTGAGGTTGCAATCAATCAGGATGACTTTGGCGAAGGTATAATTCATAAAAGTCTTTATTTACCTCTTAATATAATGATAATATTTTTATAAATGACTTGTGTTCTCTGTATTTGAGGAGATATCATGTCTGATGAGTGATTTTTTATTTATTTATTTTTTTCTGTGCATTAGATAAGTTCATCACAGTTGGTTGGGGGAAGAAGGAGACTCAATTTCATGGCTCTGAGGGCAAGCAAGCTGCCCAGCGGAAATCTGCAGTAAGGTTTTGTTCCATTTAGCATCGTTCTGCTTTACCAAATCAACTCGCTGCAGCTAGGAAGTATGATACTGACCTGAGGATCATCAGGGGATCATTGGTTTGAATATGGTCTTTTTCTCACCTAGTTCTTCTCATACACTTTCACAGGAAGTGCAGCCTGCTCTGCCATGGGACGACAGGAAGCCAAGAATCACATGGCGTGGTGATGGGCAGTTCTTTGCAGTCAGCACTGTTTGTCCTCAGACTGGTGAGACTCTCACTTTCTGTTATTGCTATTGCATGAAAAGTTGTGACCGTTAATATTGTTCATTATTACTGTAGCTTAAACAGCTGAACATGGCGCTAACAACACCAAGGTCATGTGTTTGGTTGCCAAAGAATGCATGAACTGATAAAGTGTGTATCTTGAAAGTTACTTTGCATAAAATCGTCTGCCAGATGCATTAATGTGAATGTCAAATATAGCAACTTTTTGTTGCAGGTGCTCGAAAGGTTCGAATCTGGAACCGAGAATGTGTTCTGCAGGCCACCAGCGAGGCTGTTAATGGTCTGGAACAGCCTCTCTGCTGGAAGTAAAATATTCTGAATGTCTTTTTACTTTTTTCTTTGACTTCGTGGTTCGTCTGACTGATCTGATGTGAACTGACAAAAATAGATTTTTTCTTCTAGACCCTCCGGCAGCCTGATCGCTTCCACACAGCGGCACCCTAACAAACACAGCGTGGTGTTTATGGAAAAGAATGGACTGTTGCATGGAGATTTTAATCTGCCTTTTGGAAAGGAACAGGTCAAGGTAGATCTCATCTACTCTCTATATGTCATTTTCAAAGATCTGAAAGACAAGTCATGGTGCATGAAAAGCTGATGATTTTGTTGAAAAGCTGGTGTTTTTCTCAGGTAAAGGAGCTGCTGTGGAACAGTGACTCTACTGTTCTGGCTGTTTGGATGGAGGACTTAAAGCCTGGAGAGAACAACCATCCCAACACATACAGTAAGATGCAGATAGAACTGCTTTTCATATTCAGTGATGTGTCCAGTACTGATCAGTGCTGCTTAATTATGGCGTCATGATTAATCAAAACAAACCAAAGTCATTCTGTGTCAAATCAACTAAACTTCGGAAGCTTTCCAAACTCAGATTTTAGATTTTGCTAATATACATAAATAGTGATGAAAGCCAAAATATTAAATGCCACAGATATATATTTACTGTGTAATCCACTATTTTTAGCAGCGGTCAGAATGGAATGTTTGACCTGAGATTTGGAGCCAAATTACAGGAGGGTAAAAATGACTTTAGAAAGCTGGCAGCATTATTGTTATCTTTACACTGAGATTGATAGGTCTGTTAGTAAAATCTGTTGACTTTAGCAACGGAGATCCCAAAAGAAAAGCTTATTAAGAATCAGAATCTTGAAGTATATTATGATATTTTAAAGTTACAAGCCTGACGAATTTAGAAAAAGAATATTTATGGTACTCAGACATGTATGTTCTATGCATTTTGATGCATTTCTAGTTAAAAAATTTAAGGGCACCTTTTATGCCCCTTCTTACAAGATGTGTTATTGGTCTTTGGTGTCCCCAGAATGTGTTTGTGAAGTTCAGACCAAACCATCTTCCCATTTTTGTCATGAAAAGCACTCATCAATAAAAGAGCTTGTAATGAAATGTGCTTATCAACAAAAGCTGGGAAGGGCTCCCTGTGGTTTTCAGTCAAAATAAAATTAATTAAATAAACATTTTAAAATGCACAAACAAGACCGCCATAATGCTTTGTTTTAAACATCTGACCTCTTTCTTTCACAGTTCAGCTGTGGACAGTCGGGAATTATCATTGGTATCTGAAGCAAAGCTTGCATTTTGGCAGTGAGCCCCTCAGGGCTCCGGCGTGTGTATGTTGGGATCCGGAGAAGTCCTTGCGCCTCCACCTCCTGACTCGAGGATGGGCCAGCTACACCTATGACTGGGGCTGGAGCACTGACCGCAGTCGAGGCACAGATTGCCATGATAACGCCAATGTGGCAGTGATTGATGGAGGTAGGCTTGACCATTGTCTAACTCATGAATAATTAATTCATCTCTATACTTTAATAAATTGCAGACAACACGCTGTTTCTCACATCTAGTTTTACATAATTTTTTAGAGTAAATAAGACATTTGAGTACAGTCCAACAATTAATGGTCTGAATGATTTCAGTGTTTAACTAATGTGTTTTGCAGATAAAGTCCTGGTGACAACTTTCCGCCAGTGTGTGATCCCTCCACCTATGTGTGCTTTTGAACTTCAACTTCCTGTTCCTGTGAACTTGGTCACCTTCCGTTCTCAAGCCCAGAGGACCAATGAGCTCGCTGCACTCACAGCCGATGGACATATTCATGTTTATGGACCAGGTGAGTCATGTCATTTGAAACTTGATTCAAACATTACATTGTTTAGGATTTCTGACTTAAATTTCCAATATTCAGGTGGTGGAGCTGAAAATGAAGGTGTACCTGGGGTATCTGGCTTTAAAGTCATCTCAGCACCATTAGTCTTAAGAAAGACATACAGGTACAGATGATTTTGAGTTTGACTGTTGATTGTGTTTTACATTTGGTCATGTTTCTCTAATCCTTATTTAACAAGAAGGTGTCACTAAAATCTTTACATGTTTTGTGAATGGTAGTGTAGCTGTAAAAGTCTGGGGTCGGTAAGAAAAAAATAATTATTACCCATTTAAAATAATTAATAAAAGTACATTGTACAATGTCGCTGTTGATCAGTTAAATGCATTATTTGCTGAATAAAAGTATTTATTACTTAAAAATCTTAGCAGGTTTCCAAATTGCGACTTAAATGGTCGCACTTGTGTCCAAAAATATTAAATTGCAAGTTTTTGCTTAGGTCGCTTCTGGTGACTAGATCTATGTATTTATGTTGTTATAACTTAAAAATTAGCATGTAATGCCTTTTTTCCTGGTTGTTTTGCGATCCGATCATTTACTATGTTCACGTCAGACAATGCACATCACAGTTTTAGAGGAAAAAAAGAGTTTCAAACAATCCTCACCTCTGCCGTGCTGCAGCGCTGACACACACCTGATAAAAACAGCTCAGTTGAGCAGCGCGAGAGAAAGAGAAATGATGGAGATGTTAGAAGTGAAAGTGCACAAAAGCAAAGTCTATTTCAAGCACAACTTGAACAAACTACAACATGTAAAGCTGTCAGCTGTATGGGCAACGGCGTTAACAATTTTCATTTATAATCATTAATAATATGGTTTCTTCTTAACAAGATCTTAGGTCTATGCTGTATTCTGTTAATGCTTGGACTCTTTATTATTTTAAGCACACTTACCGTCCAGTAATGGCTTTAAAATTATTCCAAATTCATAATGAAATACAAACAATAAATAACGTTTTTGCCGCTCTTTAACGCTCTTTAATTTAAATGTGAAAGACATACACTCTTAAAAATAAAAGGTTCTTCACGGAACCATTTTAAAGAACCATCTCTTTCTCAACTTTTTATAATCTAAAGAACCTTCTTTCGCCACAGAGAACCTCATGTGAAACGTAAAGGTTCTTCAGATGTTAAAGGTTCTTTATGAAACCATTTAGACAAAACAGGTTCTTCTATGGCACTGTGAAAGCACCTTTATTTTTAATAGTGTATGCCAACTTTTACAGGATGCATTTAGGAGAAGCCGAAACTGGCCAAGTGATGTTTATGGTCCACCACATTGGTACAGATAATGAACAATTCTTTGTGACTGTTTATTTCAAGTCGGAAAAGACATTTAGTTACAAGACAAGATGGATTAAAATACTAATAAAGAAAATAAAATATGTTTATTCTGTGGCCCATAAAACCTTTTTTTTTTTTTCTTATAGAAGCCACTGACTCCTTACTCAATTTTTTGGTTTGGAGCCCTGCTTAGTGATCTCAAACTCAATATACAACATGAAAAAATACAACAAATAAAAATATATTCCATATTTGTTTTGACAAATTGACTGTTTCCACAGTGATTTTCTGCAAAATCCACTGTGTTCTACTCTCCATTGTTTTTGGATTATTTGTGCTAATTTCTTTTCTGTCATTTTCTCATCGGGCTAGCATATCAATTATTACATGTAGGATATATTCTGATGCAGATGTTCTCTCTCAGGGTCACCATGGATCAGGAGGAACCTCTGACCCTGCGCTTGCTGCTGTGGTTGAAGGACGATTTGTTTTTGGCTGTGGCTCATGGAAGATACTTGACCCGCCTGCTGAAAATCACCCCATCAGACAGCCAGGACCCCAAGGACACGCTGGAGATCAGGTACTGATGCCAAAACAACTAACTCCTCCGGTCTTGTCATCATTTGTATTCCGTGTAGCTCATGCAAAGACAGACTGATCTAACGAGCGTAGACATGAGCTCAGGGGCTGGGAATTATAACAACTTAAGAATTTGTTTTAACTTTTATGCAGTGTCTCTTTTTCTTAAAGTCTTGGTGTTGGTCATTTCTCAGGTCAGATGTTCCAGTGGATGGTTTTGTGATCAGCTTGTGTCACAGCCTCAGAAATGGCACTGTGGCACTGCAACTTGATGACGGACAGATCCGGAAAGTTCACACGGGTCAGTCCACTAATTATAACAGGAACTGGATTTGGCTTTTACGTAGTATCTGTTTCATCACTTGTCTTGTTTATTTTTTTTCCTAATGCAATTTAAAAATGAATCATTTTCTATACAGACTCTTCAGAGCTCAGTCTAACAGAATGGAAGGATTCCTCTGGCAATACCATTAACTTCCCCCGGCCTTGTGTTCAGACAGCACTATGTACCCTCAGCGGAGAGGTGAATATATAGTCTCCATCTATCACTGCCCTTTATTTCATCATGCTACCGTCAGTTTCAATAAATGCTTCATATGTATTTGTCTTTTAATAGGAACATTTGATAGGCCTCACAGAGAGATCCCATCTCTACATCGGTGACTCACTGGTAGGTGCGAGTACCCCAAAAATGATATAAAAAGGATTTAAATCACATTACATTTAGTGTGTTAGTGCCAGAATCCTGGCTGGTATGCTCACTGGAGTGTCTCTTCCGCAGGTGGCCTCCAATATCTCCTCGTTTGTAGTTTATGACGACTTCCTCCTGCTCACCACACACTCTCACATGTGCCACTGTCTCAACCTCAGCACACTCTCTGTCAAAGGTACACATGAATGCATCATGTTACAAAAATATGCTGTTCATTCGAACTTTCTACTCATTAAATAACCCTGAAGAAATGCATCAAAGTTGCAAAGAAAAGCAACAAAACTGTTTTAAACATTGATGGTAAGAAATGTTTTTTGAGCAACAAATCAGCATATTAGAATGATTTATAAAGGATGATATGACATGATATGATATGTTTCCATCCACCTATTTTAATGCATATATTGCATAGAAAATGCTTGATAGAAATGTAAAGATACATATACATTCTTAAAATTTGCATAAATGAACTTATGCTCTTAATTAAGCAGAATACATATCTTATCCGGTAACAAAACATGGACATGAACTACTATGGAAACACTGAATAAATTCCTTTATGCGTGTTTGAAAAGACATGACTTTGCGATGGGACAGCACAGCTGGAACAACCATCAAACCGATCACATTGCACAGCATCTAAAAGTCTCGTCAAAATGTTTTGTTATAATTATATAATTATTATAACTCCCAGAACTACATTCACAAACCGCAGGTTTTGAAAATAAGATAACATGACCGCTTTTGGTCTGCGTACTCTGAGGCTCGTAAGTTATTGTACACACAAATTATTGTGTAGAGTGCCTTCTCCTGCTGCAGCAAAAAAAAAAGCTACTGTTCTGAAAGACTGCTGAAAATTAAAATTAAATTTTTTGATTATTAAAATATATATGTTCCATAATTATAGAAATATGTTGAATTACTTCTGTTTCTATATTGGTGTCCTGTGCAGGTCTGCAGTCAGCTCTGAGCTCAGATGCTAATCAGAATGATGAGACTGTACGAAAGGTAGAACGAGGCTCTCGCATCGTTTCTGTGGTTCCCCAGGACACCAGACTCATCCTGCAGGTCAGCTGAACATCTTGATATGATTATGTATTTTTAGATTATGTATTTTAATGATAAATGGATTCGTTTTGTTTTCAGATGCCACGGGGGAATCTGGAAACCATTCATCATCAAGCTCTTGTACTTGCTCAGCTCAGAAAGTGGCTTGATGGGTATTTTACATCTAGAAAAACTTGAGACAATGTGACATATACAAAGAGAATACTGACCTTATTTAAAAGAAAAAAAAAGGGATTCATTTCTCCACATTATTTTATATTGCATTATATGTTTACTATAAAACGTAAAACATGATACCTGATAAATTAAATGATTTGAATAATTTGAATTGGTGTTGTTTGTTTCAGTCTCCGGTTTAAAGATGCTTTCGAGTGCATGAGGAAGCTGAGGATAAACCTCAACCTCATTTATGACCACAATCCAACTGTGAGTGACCTCCCTCTGTTGTCATTTCTTTTTTTACAGTAACATCTAAACACATTCTTCTACACCATGGGTTTCATTTTCTTTCAGAGAATGGCACTAAATAATTAACACCACTCCCATTTACCCCCCATCCCATGATTCCTCTCGCAGGCGTTTCTTGCAAACATTGAGATGTTCCTGAAACAGATCGACTCCATCAACTACATCAACCTGTTCCTCACTGAACTCAAGTAAAACGCATTGATTAAATCTTTTTTGATGCCTTTTCCCTTTCATTTGTCTTTGAATAAAAACATTTCTTCATTCTTAGAGAGGAAGACACCACTACAACAATGTACCCATGTCCTTCACGCTCAGCCTCCAGTTCTGCCTCAGGGAAAGGAGGAAAGAAGGTGGACATGATCTGTGATGCGTTACGGTCAACAATGGAGACTCTGGACCCACAAAAGTCAGTTCCACGGTTATAAATGTTACTTATGTTATGTAAATTGAAGGAAGTATAGTACAGCCCTTCTACTTCCCTCTCCAAATGAGATAAGATTACATTTTACACAGGATGTACATCAAGCCCTGATCTTCCTCCTCTGAGATGCTTTCATCTATACACAGGTATTGTTTATGTATTCTGACATCACACGTGAGAAAAACAACACCAGAACTAGAAATCGCTCTACAGAAGGTCCATGAGTTACGAGGTGAGCCTCGATTCACTCAAGCCCAATAAAAATAAGTTTGATTATGTGTCTGTTACATGTGTGTGTGTGTGTGTGTGTGTGTGTGCTTGAATATTTAGTGAACCCAGCCAGTGGCAGCATCAGTGTGAGCGCAGAGGAAGCCCTGAAGTATCTTCTCTTCCTCGTTAACGTGAATGAGCTGTATGAACACTCCCTCGGCACCTACGATTTTGACCTAGTGCTCATGGTGGCTGAAAAATCTCAGAAGGTCAGTCAGAAGATTCCAACTCTGATTCATCCTAACTGTTTGTTTTTATAACATTATTATATGATATAATTTGTTTTTAATTATTAAATTAATACAATACATTTTTTCAGATATGAGCTGCCATTTTCTAATATTTGTATTGCCGTATAATATTATTTTATATTACAAGACAAACAAGTACAATTGAGTAAATACAAAATTACATTTAAAATTTCACATAATCAGCCATTTTGCATATGAAACGTATTATTAATGTTGTTAATATAATTAAAATTCAATTTAACAATTTCAGAATTTCAAATACATTATAATATAATATAATTAGGGCTCTGCAAAAAATCGAATGCGATTTTCATGCACATCTCATCAGTAAAGGCACTCCTGTGATTAGTAGTATATCTCCAGCACATGCGTTCAGATCAGGGTAAACAAAACCTGCCCAATTGCTTCTCGAAACTAGCCCAATCGCGTTTCATTTCAGGCGATAAAATAATTTTTTTTTGGCAGGGTTCCCTTGGTAAAATGTGCATTTTAGGCGCTAAACATCGCGTTATTTGTATTGGGGTCGCTTCAACCCGCAGACATGAAAAAAAAACAACCGCAGACTTGGCAACACTGGTTGGCCTTTACTACACAGAGCTGTAGTTCACTGACAATCTACACAAAATCGATTTCAAAATCAGAGGCGATTCTTTGTCGATTTTGAAAGCGCTTTTGTGTAGTTTGTTGGTGGACTATGGCTCTGTGTAGTAAATGCAGCTCCAACTGAACCAGTGTTGCCAAGTCTGCGGTTGTTTTTTCTTCATGTCCGCGGGTCGAAGCGACCCCAATACAAATAACGTGATATTTAGCCCCTAAAAATATTTTACTAAGGCAACCCTGCCAAAAACATGTATTTTAACCCAGGGACACAATTTTTTTCGGGGAACCTATTGGAAACGTGATTGGGCTAGTTTTGGACTAGTTTTGAGAAGCAAGTGGGTTTTGTTTTGAAAACCTGGCAACCCTGATCTGAACGCATGTGCTGGAGATGTACTTCTAATCACAGGAGCGCCTTTACTGACGAGATGCGCATGAAAATTGCATTCAATTTTTTTGCACAGCCCTAAATATAATGTTGTTATGTTATATATTTATTGTTTTACAAATAAAATTTGTATGAAGTTAAAAAAAAATACTATTCAGTAAACATAATACATTTTGTAATTTCACATATAAGCAGCCATTGGACATATTTGTTTTATTATATCATATTAAAACATATTATAAACGAGAAACAAAATACAATAAATACATAATAAATTCAATTCTTGTTCACATATAAGCATCCATTTTACATATTTGTATTACTATAATATGTTGTATTATTATTATAGATACTTTTTTATTGCAATTACATTATTTTATATTATAAAAGGAATGTACAACACATTGAAAATAGAAACTGGCCATTAGTTGAGAGAGATCGCATTATAACACTACAACAGGCGTTTCCCATGTACACAGCTTTTTCTGATCTGAGATTGATCTAGTTCTAGCACACGTCTGTTGTAGACACTGTTTAGCACTGGTTTATAGTTTGTTTGTTTGTTTTTTTCCTCAAACATGTAGGACCCTAAAGAGTACCTCCCATTTCTGAACATGCTGAAGACCCTGGAGCCGAACTACCAGCGCTACACCATCGATAAACACCTCAAGAGATACAGGAAGGCCTTACATCACCTCAGCAAGTGTGGTGAGAGCCTTGTTGGACATCCATGAGCAATCCGACAGCAAATTCCTCTGTTTTTATTCACTCCCTTCTACCGTCTGTATCCCTGTTTGGTTCTCCTGTTCTGCTTCATGTTTTTCAGGTGAAGAACATTTCACAGAATTGTTAAACTTGGTGAAGGATCAGAGACTGTACAGTGATGCTCTTGAGCTCTATTCTTCAAACAGTGAGCAGTACAAGGCAAGTTTTATTTGATTAAATCCTACCTAAAAGGCCACAGCAGAATTGACATAAATATGCAGTGATGACGTGATCTTGACCCTTGACCCCTGTGACATCATCAGACCCTGAGCGTGGCCTATGCAGAGCATCTAGTGGAGCAGGAGCAGGCGGAGCAGGCGGGACTGTTGCTGTGGAGATGTGGGGAGAACGCTCGTGCCCTGCAGGCCTTCGTCAGCTGTACGAGCTGGAGAAACGCCCTCGCTGTGGCCACACACATCCCATTACCACCTGAACAGCTGGCACTGCTCGCCCGAGACCTGGCAGGTGGAGATCTCTGTCATGTATGCATGTTTCCTGCTGAGATTATGAATATCCGGAAGCCATGTTGTATGTCTGATGTTTTCAGAGAAACTTCTGGAGGCCAGGAGGCACAAGCAAGCCGCCCTGTGTTTGGAGCAGTATGCTAAGGTAGAGTGTATGTTTCATAGTCATCATTGTTTCCAAGACTGTGGTCTGCTGTGTCATGTGCTCATACCTGTGTGTTGGCAGGATTGTGAGGAGGCCATCTCTGCTCTGATACAGGGAGCTGCATGGGAAGAAGCGCTCCGATTGGTGAGCCTCTTCATTCATCTCTTTCCTCCGTTTTACTATATGTATATACCCATACATACATACATACATACATACATACATTATATATACATACATTATATATATATATATATATATATATATATATATATATATATATAATTTTTTTTTTTTTTTTTTGTCAGTAGCTATATAAAAACCTACATTTTTTTATTTCTTGTTTCAGATTTATTTGTACAACAGACAGGATATCATTGAGACTGATCTGAAGTCTGCTCTTCTAGATGGTAAACCATCATATTTTTTCTTTTTTTTATTGACCTGTTAATGTTCTATTTATTTTGTGCTGTATCTTAATTGAATGATTGGTTTCCTGTAGCTCACAGTAATCAGACGTCTTTCCTGGAGTCCCAGAAGGCTTTGTTTATCCGTCACAAAAACCGCCTTGCTGTGGTCCGAGAACTCAAAGCCAAGGCCAGACTGGAGTTATTTGGTAAACAGGAAATATTTCTCCGTTCCATTTATATTATTAGCTTTTCTGAAGACTCTGGGTGTGTCCTTTTTGAATAAATATTGTATTTTTTTTTATCTTACATGAATCACATTAAACCTTCATTAGTACACTTTTGGTTTTATTCTATTTCTTGTTGCTCACTGACAACCTCTTGGTGTTTCAGACGAGGATGGCCCTGACTGTGCGGATGCTGAGCTCTACTCGGAGGCCAGCAGCGTCTTGACCGGCAGCCATCTTGGCTCAAAATACTCCCGCAGCAACTCTCGCATTTCATCGTGAGTGACATCTTTTCTAAGACAAATTTACAAACACTAAGGATACACTGATTGATGGGCAACCGAAATTGTTTGTCCAAAAATAGCAAAAGAAGTATAATAACCATAAAAGACCGAATAAATTGTACCGAACAATAATGTGACGTGATCAAGTAGAGGCGTGCACTAATGCAGCAAACATGTTGGCAGTGAGGAAGCATTTCAAATTGTCCAAGAAAGAAGGAAAAATCATTACAAACACAGACAGCCATGCCACCCATGAGAAGAGGAAGGGATGATCATTGCTGATTACTGGATGATGATTGAAATAATAAACAAAACGAAGAACGTTATGTTTTCTAATACATGCACAAATTGCATGTATAAAAGACAGAGCTGCGCGAGCTCACAGCACCAGGGTTCAAAGTCCAAAGCACGGGGAAATATTTGCTGAACCTATTACTCAGTAACATTTTTATGTATTTCTAAAATAAAATAAGAACAGTCCTTTTTATACATTTATTATAAAACAGTTATCAATTTGGGTTCTGTAGCCTAATGTTTCCCATGTTTTATTAAAAGAAGACTCTTCTGCTCAGCAAGGATGCATTTATTTGTACAGTAAAAAAAATACATTATTAATTCAAGAAGGAGGTCTCAGAAATGGCCTAAAATATTTTAAACTAACTTGTTAATTTTAAGTTAAATTGTGCTTTGTTGGTATAGTGTCTGCTAGAATGTAAAAAAAAAATTCAGTGTTCAGTAAATATTTTTAAATAGTAATTTTGTAAATGATTTTTTTAACTAGGTAAAACAGTAAAAAGCATATTTTGGCTACTCCGTTTATGCAATGGTGAAAAAATTGGCGGAAAAAATGTGAAAAGCTATGTGTTTGGCCCAGTGTTTAATTTTCTTAGGCCTTGGCCAAGAATTTTCATTTTGGTGCATCCCCAACAAACACGTCACTGTTTCAGTGTCTTATAACCTGTCAGCAGCTCAAATGTGAAGGTTGAAGTTTGCTAACTGATCTGCAGGAGGTCGTCTAAGAATCGTAGGAAAGCAGAGGGAAAGAAACACAGTCTGAAGGAGGGAAGCCCATTCGAGGACATCGCCCTCCTGAACGCACTTACTCAAATCATCACCATCGTTGATAAGATGAGAGGTGAGCTGAGGACACAACAGAAACACCAAAACATGTAATACTCATTTAAATCTGAATATATGCATTTAAATTGCAATTATAAGATGGATAGAATGGATGTTTGATGAATAAATATGGACCTATTTCAAGTGAATCAGACATCAAGAAATGTGCATCTTAGAGTTTATGTTTGGCATAGTTTGGACTCGACAGTATTGACATGAATCTGATCGGTTTCCTTATGTAGCTGTATTCTGACGATTTTTGTTGTCTGACCCTGCAGAGGAGGTTCACAGCCTGCTGAAGGCTCTGGTGCTCTTCCAGTTTGACGCTGCGGCCAGCAGCCTGCAGAGAGACTACGGTGAGCTGCTCCAGCTCGTGGAGAGCGCTCTTCCAGAGATCTGGACTGACAACCAGCAGCAGAGCCAAACCCCAGTGAGTCACACACAGGCTCCCACTGACCCTTCCAGCGCATTTAGGGTTGTTTTTGTTTTATAGTTGAATATACTTTTAAAGTAGAACTTGAGATGAATTGAACCGATATTCAGATTTTTAAACATTTATATTATTAATACGGTTTCATTTTCAAATATATTTTTCATTTTGGCCAATGTGTTTTATAATTTAGGTTTACAGGATCATTTTTCTTTTTTTTTTTGCTCCGGGAAAAATATTTTCATAACATTTCTATGAATTCTAAGACAGTAAATTATTCATATTTAAATTCTTGAATTATTCAGCTCACAGGTCCAAACTCAACAGCCAATAGCATTATGGCATCATTTCAGCAGCAGAGACCCGCTGTGCCTCAGCAAGGTGAGTACTTTCAGTGAGGCTCTTTTCATTCATGGGATTCGTTGTGAATTTCCAATAACTCTGTTCACTCCTCAGACACAGAAACCCTGTCGGCTCCCAAGATGAGGATCGCGGTCAAGTGGAAACTCAGCATACTCAAATAGTTTGCATGTGTCTCTAGGCTTTTTTCCCCCTTCATTTTTTGTGGTCATTTTATGCAAATAGTGTATTTGTATTTTAATGGGAAATTATGATATAATTAAAAAATAATAAATTACTTCTTGTCTTCTGAGTTTATTTTTTCATAGCTTTAGTTCACCATCATATTTAGTCTGAAACTAGAGTAAAGTGAAGAATGTGTGACTCTACGTTTTATGGTAGTTTCTTGTTAAATCCCATAATCCAAACTAACCCATGTTCCTTTTTTTTTTACTTATCCAATTAATATCTTCAGATTCATATACAGATTAATCTCATAAGTTGCAGTGTAGGGGCCCGCCACTGCTGAATGACTCATTTTATTCCTATAAATTGAAAATAAAAATTCATCATTATTTGCCTTCATTTATAGTATATTAAAATACTATTAAATTTGAACTTTGATTACAAATTTTTAATTCGGGTTGATTAATTACAGAAATCCAAATTTTATTTTTTATTAAAACTCTAGCTTTTCAATGTGCAAGAAACAACTTGTGGTCAAATGCTTTAATTATGAGACATAAAGGAAGAGAATGACAAGAAAAAATGATCTAATGTTGAATCAAAAGAACAAAACTTGTTGTTACTATAAATTACAGATGCTTCCATTTGAAAAACTTATCCACTGCATTAAAAAAAACAGGTATGTACAAAAGGGTAAAAAAAAAAAAAAAACAAGTAGGCAACGTATTCTAATTATGTTCTCCTTCCCGCCCCAACCGATCCAAATCCCCACATTACATCACATCTGCGTGGTTACGGCTTCCAGAGTTTGAGAAGCCCATCCTCACTGTATGTGGCGATCAAATTCTGGTGTGGGTGGTGGGCAATACCAATCACATCCTTCTCGTGTACCTGTAGGAAAAAACAAAACAAAAATCGCATTTGTTTTAATACATAGAAAAATACACGTACATAATTTATATTTTTCACATCCCAATTTAATGACCACATCAAATTAAATTTAAAATGTGATTTTATATACACAGAAACCATAATATATTTACAATATACTATTGTTACACAATGACATTTTTTCATCAAATTATTTGAAAATGTATTATAGTCTTTTTTTTTTTTTAACCGGACTTAAAGCTACATTAAGCTTTTGCGTAAAAATACAAACATTTGTACATGCTGATTTAATAAAAACTAGTAAATGAAAGGTGCTTACAGTCAGGGTTCTCTCTAGTTTGCCTGTGACAGTGCTGAAACAGTAAAGCACAAAGTCCTCGCCGACACAGTAGATCCACTCGCCACGTGGAGACAGAGAGCAGCATACAAAATCACCACCCTCTCTCTTACCAGAGCTGAAACTCCTCACAATCTGCAACAGGAACAAGAGATTACTAAACAATAACCCAAATCATTTCGATATTCTCATCTTTTACATTAACAACACACTTGACCTTCTCACCTGGCCCTGCATGTTCATGATTACAACAGTGTTGGATCGGTTACACACAACAAAATGCTCTGGGTTTTTAGGAAGCAGGATCACGTTGTTGACAGTGATGTCTGTTCCCGCAGACGTGCCCAAAGATTTGAAGGTGTTGGTGCATTCGCTGGTCTTCACGTTCCAGATCTGGGAAGAAAGATGATGTCAAACCGAAACACAAGTTACATTTTATGCGCCTTTCCTTGAGAGAGTCGAGATAATGCATTAACATCTGTACCTTCACAGTTCCATCAGATGAGGCACTAATGATGTGATGGCCATCAGGAGTGAGTGTGGCATCATTCACAAATGAAGAATGACCTCTGAACTCCTTCAAAGACTTGCCTGATTTTAATCCATGTATCCTGGGGGGAAAAAAACAAGCATAAGTGAATTGTGCTGTGGTTTTTGTGTGAACACTGAAGACAGTGAAAAGAGATGCTCACCTAATGGTCTGATCGAAGGATGCAGAGAGAATCTGACTGCTGTCTTTACTGAAGCTGATACAGGTGACACCTTTACTGTGAGCACGCTCGTATCGCCGCAGACACTGGCCACTCTGGATCTTCCACACCTGAAAAAAATAAATAAATACGACCCATTCAGCATTAAAAATAACCAATAAATCAGCCTTCCTACTGTAGAAAAGTGCAAGCAACCCTATGATCTGCCATTCAAACAGAATCGTGTTTGCATCTTTTTTTATTTTTATTATACAATATTTTAAAAGGTTCCTTTCATACAGAAATGAAAATATCAATTATCTTATTTGTAGTTTTGTCTAAAACAAATAAAAAGAATACAAACAAAAAAATATGTATTATATATGACAAAAACTTACATGGAATTGAAAACAAAAATATTAAAATGAAAACAAATTCACAATATAACTATTAAAAATAAAATGCAAATTTGAATAATAATGTTGTTAATACAAAATAACATAAAAAATAATTGCATCCAAAAATGTTTTACTTCTATATAGCATATAAATGCATATTTATTATGTGTGTATATATATATATATATATATATATATATATATATATATATATAAATGCACACAGATGCATGTAAATATTTAAGAATTTTTTTATATAGGTTTACATAAGAAAAATATATACATGTATGTACATTTATATATGCATAATAAATATACACAGTAAGCAAACATATATTAAGTAAACAAAAACATTTATCGTTTCAGATTTATATCTGATCGATTAGATTTTATACATTTTAATACAAAATAAGAAATAATAATCAGAATTTAAGATATGACATGGCATGCTTGGCCAAATTAAAGAACTTCAGAGGGGCTGTTTTGGGCATCTCTGTGTTAAACAAATGATCAATGAATACTGAATGTTTTAATCATTTGTCCAATTTTAATATAGTGTGTATGAGACCTTAATCTTGCCATCCTGGGCTCCTGTGGCCATCATCTCGGTGTCCCGACTGAAAGACATGCACAGCACTGCGTCATCCATCATCATGAAGTTATCCTGAGCCTGATACTTCAGATCCTGTCCAAGACACACAAATCCATGAATAAACGTGCATAAACGATATATAAACTACAAATGCAGATTCACAGACCTTTCTGATTTTTCCAGTAGTGAAGTTCCATACTTCAATAAATCCATCCACAGATCCAGTAACCAGATACTGGCCATCAGGAGAGAAGCGTGAGCACTCGACGTGAGACTTCTGACCAAACTACAATGTGAAAAAAAACACACACTAAGGTGAGTACCAAATCTCCACTGTATCTTAAATTCCTGTGGAGGACAGATGCTGGTCCTGTACCTTGATGTGTCTGGCCAGCTGAGTGGGGAAGCGCTCCTCCTCGACGTCTTTCACAGCTGCTTTACCTCTGAACAAATCGATGGTCATACCAGGTGGCAGAAGACCTTGATGCTGCTGCCACTTCAGAGACTTTAGAGACAGAGGCAGACCATCAACTACAGTAATGTGAACTATTCCTCCAGTGTAATTCTGAGACCAGTGTACAATGTCTAATGCATAACTGTTGCAAGGGCAGTTTAACTCACCTGTCCAAGCAGAGCCATCAGACGTGACGGGGGTACCACACTGACCTCACCTGCGAGAGCCTGAGCTATAGCTGCTCTACGCTTCTCCTTACTGCTGCCATCAGGATAGGCCTAAAAACAGATAGATCAGCTCAGAATTCATCCACAATGGAAATGAAACTGTTAAACATCCAAGTAGATATACATAAACCAATGTTAATGAAAATTCTGTCATCATGTATGCTCTTATTTCGTTTCTAAAGTACATTTATTCTGTGGAAAAATGGGACGGTGCTCTTAATTTTGCTTTCTAAGTGCACCAGGTCAATGCATTTACCTATAAAATGTAAAAAAAAAAAAAAAAAAAAAAGAATGTCCCTGAGCCCCCTTAGATATAGTCTCACAAAACCTTGTAGGAAAAACCATGAGCTATTAGATACATGTATTTCTATTTCATATGCAATATGTTTAAATATGTAAAAAAAAAAAATAAGTTGCTGGGTTTTCATAAAGTGCATTGTTTCAGATACCTCACCTCTCTGGGGTCAAAGTAAGAGCGTGCTAGAAGATTCTCCAGGTGGATGTATCGCTCAGCTTGGGTTTGTTTCAGCATAATCATGGGGTCAGTCTGCCTCAACAAAGATCTGGCAGCTCCCAGCTCTCGGAGCTCAATCAGCTCAAGAACAACCTGCAAAAATTTCAAAGCTCAATCAATATTCAAAATGAGCCACACCATAATAACCGACTTATAAAAATCTTGATTTGATCTGCCCCTCACCTGCTCGTAAAGGTCAACGAGGGTCTTGTCGGGGAGTTTGAGGGACTGTATAGCCTGAAGCACAGTGTCCCAGTGACCGCTGTTGATATCTGCCACAAAACTCTCAATACTGTCTACTGTGTTTAGAGACACTGTCGTCTCCTCCTGGAGCGTTGCTAAAGTCTTCTGCAAGTTGTTTTCCTTCAGGTACTGCATGATCAGACGAATAACGCTGGAAAAACATGAGGAGAGAAGACATTGTAGTACTCTGGAAGACTGGAGAGCAAATATATTAAAAGTAACGTTAATATATTAAAATGTATTTGAGGTATCGCGAGCTGCCTTTGCTACTAAAAGCAGGCAAAACACTAACCAGGCTGATCTTCAGTACATCAAATACAAAATGTCTAAAAGAGATAAATTCTATTTAATATCTAAGCTGTCTGCAAAACAAGCTCCTGATGATGCTAACGCAGTTAGCTACAGAAAACCAACGTTAGCTGACCGCTAAAAAAACAGCTTGTAAAGTTTGTGTAATCGTTTAAATACACAATTATGCATGTGTATGATGTTTGGGAACACGCAATTTAATTTACTTACTCTGCTGACTCAATTTCAATAGACATTTTTGAAAATGATAATGATGTTCAGTGAGAAGCTGAAGACACACCGCGACAGGAACAACACGCGCGTCTTCTTCTACGGCTCTGAATAAATCTGAACAGAACACAACAGCGACATCTAGCGGCTACAACCAAAACCCTCACCAGTTATTCTCACCATTTGCATTGAAATAATCCAAATTATAATACATCTCAATTTTATGTTTGCCAAGGTTAATATGGTAATGGTAAAAAATATGCTTTTTTTTAGCCTACTATTCAGTGACAAAAAATCTGTATTTTAACACCAAAAGAGATTATGATTTTATATATGATTTTATTA
This sequence comes from Carassius gibelio, assembly GCF_023724105.1. Taxonomy (NCBI): domain Eukaryota; kingdom Metazoa; phylum Chordata; class Actinopteri; order Cypriniformes; family Cyprinidae; genus Carassius; species Carassius gibelio. The sequence goes on from NC_068409.1 coordinate 12,990,333, forward strand.
TTATTATTTAAAATTTAAATAATAATATTTTTTATTTTAATTTAGGGGGAAGTCGTGGCCTAATGGTTAGAGGGTCGGACTCCCAATCGAAGGGTTGTGGGTTCTAGTCTCGGGCCGGACGGAATTGTGGGTGGGGGGAGTGCATGAACAGCTCTCTCTCCACCTTCAATACCACGACTTAGGTGCCCTTGAGCAAGGCATCGAACCCCCAACTGCTCCCCGGGCGCCGCAGCATAAATGGCTGCCCACTGCTCCGGGTGTGTGCTCACAGTGTGTGTGTGTGTGTGTGTGTTCACTGCTCTGTGTGTGTGTGCATTTCGGATGGGTTAAATGCAGAGCACAAATTCTGAGTATGGGTCACCATACTTGGCTGAATGTCACTTTCACTTCACTTCACTTTAAAATAAAATAAGAATAAAATGTAAAAACAAAAATAAATTATTTCATGCAAAAAAATTAAAAACATTAATATTAATATATCATAAGCTTTAATTATCAGACACACACACACACACACACACACACACACACACACACACAGTATATTAGTATATATGTGGTTAATAAGATGATGTCTCATTAATCCAATCCATGCCATTTAATCTTTCCTCCAAGATCATCTAAATTAGTCTGGAGTAAGAGTCCTCTATCTGAACACGGACTGTAACGATCATAAACACTTGAAAAATCCTGCTGTGATTGCATGTTTTGTATTCTAGGCTCTGTCTAGGGCCGGTGTGCCATTATTATCATCATCATCTCCACGCATCGCTTCTGCTTGTTCACGTAATTAGCTGCAGTTCCGCGTTTGTCTGTAGGGGGCGCCAAAAGACGCTTTTATTCCAGCGCGCCCTGAGACTGAAGGTCTCTCAAGGTTAAAGCGTTCATTGCTGCATCAGACTCACATGCTGGTCTTTTATGAGGGCACAACGCCATGGGCATTTAACTGCCCAGAAAAAGCAGCTCACTGCTGCAAATCTAATTGCCCACCACGAAATAACACTTACTTTCCCATCCTTATTAATGTGCCAAATCTGGGCCTACCACAGAAAACAGACTTGTGTGATTTGCACCCAAGCGTGCATTTGTTCTTTTCGTTATTAAAATTAAATCCTTGCCATTAAACATCGGGACTAAAAGTAACAGGGGTGTGACATTTTGAAAATAGGCACAATACCTCATACCTGTTTTGAGTTTAATATGAACTAGTCAATATGAGGTGTCAAATAGATTGAGCGCTACAGCGGGCAGCTTTTATTATGAACCAGCACACATTATAACACCAGAGGTATTTTTTTCTAGCTAATATATTATTCTGGACTTATGAGCCTGTTCATCATTGGTAACAGTCCCACCACTCACATCCTGAGAAAAGAGAACATAGACTCTAATATCATTTAAAGCCTGTTGCCAAGTGTATTATTTTCATGGTTCATCTGAAAGAAAAAGGAACATTAAATGTTCATTTGTAACTAAGGAAACTTGTTTCAATCAAGAAATAAAGAATTAAGAAAGGTCTTATATCTCACAATTCAAATGTAAAAATAGTGAGACATAAACTCTGAAATGTGCAATAAATAGTCACAATTACTTTTTGTATAGTCTGAAGCTATAACTCTAGTAAATCTTAATTTAGAACATCATTTAGAATTGGATTTTGTATGTAAGCATATGATAAAGCAGCTGTCTTATTGCACAAAAAAAGACAGAGAGTGTTGATCAACTATAAGCAGTTTTTTGTTATCTACACACCTGCAAAAAAGCCTAAAGTGCTCACACGCTTTGCTTGTACCCGGATCATTGGCTGGAGTGCTATTATTGTTTTAAAGGAGGCCATGTGTGAAGCTAAAGTGTCTGTGAACGTTTGATCATTTTTTGCAAGCTGATCTCTGCACTTACAATTTACTGCACCAAGAGGTTTAAAGCTTGAAAAAATCTTTTTACATGATAAATGCTCTTCATTCTACAGCACTAGAATTATCGACTCTGAATCTGGCTGACAAACCTTCTAAGGTAATATGCATTATAATTAAGTACTAGTTTAATGATTATAGGTTTCAGTGATTTAAATACTAATAGTCCTAGATGTTTTGGTATTCCATACATATGCTGATATGTTGATGTTTGCTGACCTCACATATTGTTACAAATATCAGATTTCACAGTGGGCCTTTACAGTGGCACCAATGAAGAAAGCAGTATAACTTTAAGAATAAGAATTTTTTCATTCGGTATTTTTGACTTGTTTACAAATATTATATCTAATATTCTTAAACCAAGATACATCTACTTGAGAAGGAAAATGACTCAGCATATTAATTCTTGTTTTCTGAAATGGGGAAAATAAACTTAATTCAAAGGGAAAACATGGTTGTTGTTTTTTTTTTTTTTTTTTTACCCATTTACAGATATAATTTTTGTTTAAAAGGAATAATTCACCCCAAAAGATGAGTTTGTTTCTTTATTGTAACAGGTTTGGAGAAAAGTAGCATTACACCATTTGCTCACCCTCCTCTGAAGTGAATGGGTGCCGTCAGAATGAGAGCCCAAACAGCTGATAAAAACATCACAGTTATCCATGCAACATGATCCATTAACATTTTGTTGAAAAGTTGTCTTTGTAAGGAACAAATATATAACTTTTTTTTTTTTTGCAACCACCACTAAGGGCTGTGCTAGTGGTTTGATTACATGTAATTGAATCTGTCCACCAATTATGTCTGCAACACTTACACCTCTGCCATGGATATTGAGTTAGTCATAGACCCTTGCCAGTACTGTGAGGCACTGTTTATTCCATTTATGTTATTATTATGGGAAATGTAATATCCAACATAAATGCATCAATCATTTAGAAACTCTAAAAGTCAGAATTTGAAAACTAACTGAAAGAGAGAGAGAGAGTGAAAGTGTGTTTTAAGCATTGATAATTGTCCTACTTGAGAGCAGCAGACTGGAAGAAACACATTTTAAAGATCCATAAATTATCTGATGTCTTCTGGTTTTAATATACAATCAGAGGTGTTGCCTTTTCCAAAGAGCCTATTGATTTTCTTGAGTCTTTCACATCGCACAAGCAGAAAGACGATAATAACTAAATCCACCTTTCTCAGACCTCAGTGGGAATGCCTCCTACTAATGGGGCACTGAACGAAGCACAGCAGCCAATCTGGAGTGGAGGGGCTGACACATCACAAAAAAATAAAAAAAATAAAAAAAAAATAAAAGAGAGTCGTTCAGCAGGGATGCTTACATTTCAGACTAATCAAAGAGCAGTGGCTAGTATTTAAAGGATTAGTTTACACGAAAATAACAATCACGTGCTTTTTGCATTCCTCTGTTTTCCATTGGTTTTCGATCAATCAATCAATCAATCACCTTTATTTATATAGTGCTTTAAACAAAATACATTGCGTCTAAGCACTGAACAACATTCATTTGGAAAACAGTGTCTCAATAATGCAAAATGACAGTTAAAGGCAGTTCATCATTGAATTCAGTGATGTAATTTCTGTTCAGTTTAAATAGTGTCTGTGCATTTATTTGCAATCAAGTCAATGATATCGCTGTAGATGAAGTGACCCCAACTAAGCAAGCCAGAGGCGACAGCGGCAAGGAACCGAAACTCCATCGGTGACAGAATTGAGAAAAAAACCTTGGGAGAAACCAGGCTCAGTTGGGGGGCCAGTTCTCCTCTGACCAGATGAAACCAGTAGTTCAATTCCAGGCTGCAGCAAAGTCAGATTGTGCAGAAGAATCATCTGTTTCCTGTGGTCTTTTCCTGGTGGTCATCTGAGACAAGGTCTTTACAGGGGATCTGTATCTGGGGCTCTAGTTGTCCTGGTCTCCGCTGTCTTTCTGGGCAGTAGAGGTCCTTTCTAGGTGCTGATACATCTGGTCTGGATACGTACTGGATCCGGGTGACTGCAGTGACCCTCTGATCTGGATACAGACTGGATCTCGTGGCCACGGTGACCTCGGAACAAGAGAGAAACAGACAAATATTAGCGTAGATGCCATTCTTCTAATGATGTAGAAGGTACATAGGGTGTTATGTGAAGTGTTTCCGGTTCCGGTTTACCTAATTAATGCAGCCTAAAAAACCTTTAACGGATTTGGATATTAAAAGCATATGAGTATGTTATGTGTATGCCAGGTTAAAGAGATGGGTCTTTAATCTAGATTTAAACTGCAAGAGTGTGTCTGCCTCCCCAACAATGTTAGGTAGGTTATTCCAGAGTTTAGGCGCCAAATAGGAAAAGGATCTGCCGCCCGCAGTTGATTTTGATATTCTAGGTATTATCAAATTGCCTATGGAGGTGTTTGCGTCTCAAGTATTTTGCAGGGTCTCGTGCATTACACAGCATTCTGAAATTGTGTGCTCAACTTTGAAAAAAAAAAACATTAAAGTTTTTAAAATGGTATTTCTATACATTGTTTTTTTTTCTTCTTGAGAATAAAATGCAAAGCCTTGATTCACTTTCTTTAAAAGTTGTCCTTATTTGCGCTTTCCTTCGGTGGAGTAGAACGCAAACATTTTCATCAACAATGTAACTGATTCTTGGATCTGATAAGTGAATGTGGAGAACCAGGTCAAAAATATAAGTTTTGCTATGTATTACATACATGATGTGTTCATCTGCAACTTCATATCTTGCATTTGCATTGTTTCTCATGACTTGGATGTTACATCTTGCAGTTCTAGCACAATCTTATGCCAATTTGTATTCTATTTTACAGGGAAGCCAGTGGATATAAATGTTTATGTAATAATAATAAAAAAATAACTATAAACTTTTTTTTATGTCTCACAATTCTGAGGAAAGTTTATCCCTTTTTTAAAGTCAGAATTGATAAATATACAATTGCGAGATATAACAGAACTGTGAGATGTTAAATCAGAATTGGAAAAAAAGTCTAAATTCTGAGAATAAATAGTCAACTTTTATTGCCTGATTATTTATTAATTAATTAATTAATACTAAGGTTATACAAATTGGCGGCTAATTATGAATTCATGCTTAATCTCTCTCATACATATATGTACGATGCGCAGACATCCCAGTGAAGGTTATGCTTAGGTGTGGGGTTGGGGCAAACCTTCACGTGTACTTTATTTCTAAAAATCATGTTTTCATCATATAAATTCATATGTAATTCATATAATTCATCAAATTTCCTCTTGCAAAATTCTGACGAGATGTGGCCTCACAGATCATAATCTGCCTATGTAACCTAACTGTTTTTACTGACAGCCTGTCTGTATTTCACCGATTATAATGGGTTCTATTTGCTCTAGAAGCATAATATCATAAATTCAATCTGAATTGATTCATGTCTTGAGAATAATCGTTGGTCAACTGTATCTGCCTGAGTAGGCTACATTTTAATGGCTTTAATCCTGATGAGAGCATAAATGACTTGCTGGGTTTAAATATAAAATTAATTTTACTCTCTCCTTAGGATTTGGGCAATTCTTTGAGTAATTATGGTAATTATACTGTCTGGATGTTACATAACTTATTCTGCATGAAAATAAAAAAGGAATTTGCAATTTTATTGCTTTGATATTGTACAGCTCTCAGTAAAAGCACACGATCTTCCTCCAAAACTTAATTTCCTCTCGTACTGAGCGGCCGTACCAATCAAATCTGTGCAGGTCCCAAAATACTCTGCTGTGGATTCCAGTAAAAAAGGTGATTGAAAATAAATTCATCTCTCAAAACATCTGCTGACTCTTGTGTATGAGCAAAACATTGACATGCTGTCATAGTGCTCCAGTGCAGCGAGCAGCTGTATCGATCAGTCCATGGCTTTCTGGTGCCTTCTCACTAACATGCACTTATGATCTCACAACAGTTCTGGTTTACAGGGTTGTTCCACACCGGATTAGTCTAGAACCATTCACCCAATCCATTGAAACCAATATCCTTTACTCTCTGGAATGGTATTTACTTACACTATAGAATCTGATACTTATTTTACACATAAATGAAACTAGATCCATCCATCATTATGGGATTTCTAAGAACCTGTCATGTTGATAACCCATTGTTTACGAGCTAAAAATGCTGTCACTGTAAAATGTCGTTATTTTCTGGTTTATAGACAGACCGATCATGGGCTGCGTTACTTGTGATATTAATAAATCATTTTGAATTTAGTTTAAAAAAAGTCACAAAAGGGCATTATTCTTTATTACAATTTAAGCAGAGGTGTAGATTATCACAAAGATCATAATCTCATCAAGTACTAAGATACAAATGACCACAGGAAATAAACTCGGTTCAAAATGGTTTTAAATTACAATCATTTACAGTCTATTTTTTTTTTTCAATTCAAACTAAAATTTCAGTATCATCATATCCACGATATATAATTTTAAACATTCATAGTTAGTTTTTTACGTATATTTTGCATGAATTTAAGAATCACCAAAACAGCATTTAAATTGTTTTCAAAATTTCATTTTTAAAAAGACCCTTTTTTATTATACATTTTTTATTAAAAGCCTATTATACATACAGTATTTTAATGCAGTTTCCATTTGTGACTTATTGCAACTATTTTTGTCACCGTCTTTATTTTACATTATTGTGTTCAATTAACTTGATCATTTTCTTGGGTAGCAACTGAGAAAATATTTTTTAACACTTTATGGTTGGCCTGTACAGAAACTGACTTTCAAAAATAAACCCAATTAAAGATATATTCAGTGCTGTTAAAAAGTGTGAAAAGTAACAACTAGCCACATTTCTCTTTCTGATGCCATCTGCTGTTTTTTTCTCTGAAGTGCCACCAAAGACAAATCATTGCCTTTCATGTTCATTAATTTAGTATTTTAAGTTTGGTCGTGCTGTGCTAACCACTGGCTCAACTAAACCCAGCAATGCTTTAATTGGCATGTTCAGGAAATCACAGTGTGGAGATAATTTGTTTTTACTCTTTTGAACCTTCATAGGCGAGAGCTCAGTATCCGCAGCTCCATTCGTTGCGTGGCACAAATTCATCCCGACTTCTCAGAATAGATTCCACCTGACAGAGAAAATAACAGTCCTCCACTCAAACAGATTAGTTCATGGTGTATGGGACATAAAGAACATTTCCGCCTGAGAGGCCAGTGCTCCATACTTAGCATCTCACTTTGCAATGAAGGGTAAAGCAAGCTGCCATAAACTTCATTTTACCATTTGATGTCTATACTAAATCACAGTTCAGTAAATGAATTAGGCTTCAGTGTGAGAGACACTTTTTAGGGCCAGTGACAAAAAATCAGGACCAGAAGTTCTGTGATATTGAATTGAGAGAGTTTATTAACATTTAACAGAAAAAAGACATGTGCTGTTTTAATAGAGAAGGTTAATATTGTTTTATATTTAGCTTTAATATGTTTTTTTAATGTATAACATTTTTAGTTTTAGCAATTTTAGAACTTCTATTTACAGTATTTATAGTTTTATATATTTATATTTTATTTCAGCTTTATTTCAATTAATGATTTAAATAACGAAACAGATTTTTAAAGTTTTAGTTAACAATAAAAACTACTCTAGAAGAAAACATGGGAGGAAAAATGATTTGGTATTTTTATCACAAATCTATTGCTGCTGTTTTAAAAACACTACTAATACTGTTTAACGTGGCTACTGGCTATAAAAAAAAACCTTGTTATAATAGGAAATGCTTTACCACAAGAAAGTAAACAAGTCATTTTTTATAATATATAAAAAGCTGTGAGATCTCAGCTCTGCTCTACAATCTAATATCTGCCTCATATTCCCTTCTTTTCCATTTGAGACCATTCAGAATGTTTTTCATCTGTCTTCACCAAAACAAATGCCACATTACCTGAAATGTTTTGAGTACTTCAGTCCATGTCTATGTATCACCTGTACTGCCCTTAGCTTCGCTCTGAGGAGTGGGCCTATTTCCCACAAGCCTACAAAAAGATGACAAACAGAATCAAAGCGACTGGAGGGAGTTTCGGGACACACTGCTGCTGATATTAAAGGCCAGCCAATCTATCTTAAAAGATCTCTCACACTGAGAGCAATAAAAAAATAAATAAAAAAAAAAACCTTGAGATTCAGAGATGTCTGCTGCCCTGGACCAGACAGGTTTTTACCTACAGGCTTCTGCCTCCTCTTTGGTTTGATCTTGATGTCTATTTAATTCATGCGTTGTTCTTTGAAGTGATCTTCCATGCTCTTGGATCTTTTGAGAGAAGATGCTGATTACAATCCACTACTTCTGGAAGTATTAGAAACAGAATCAGTTTTCGTAAAACCCTCTGGTTTCATCCCTAAAGGCCTCATTTCACGCCACGATATGTAACGGCCAGCCCACGATGTCTTCAGATCTATCCCTGAGATGTGGACTGATTTTGTGCCAATGTAAAGTGAATTTTAACAGAAATGTTTCTCTCTCACAGTGACTGCATCTGATCAGACATTTAGTGGGTTAAATTCCCGTGTTCTCGCTGCCTCACAGGAAACGATCGATAGCAATTTCAAGGCATCACTCTTTATGAGAGCGGACTGAGTTTTCATTGCTTTGACTCCTGCGCTTACCTGATTCAGGAGAGACTGTGTCTGTTTTAGAATAAAACTAATATGAACGACTCCAAAATACAGTCTATGTTGGAGTTTAAAGCCATTTAAGAAGAACAAACGATGACATGACAGATAAAACATAATATTTTGGGGAAAAAAGTAAAAAAAAAAGTATATATATATAAAAAATAAATAGTAATAACAATAACAGATTTTTTTAAATAATCAGTTTTCAATCTTTTTTTTCTGTTTTACTTATTTTAGTACCTTAGATTTAAAAAAAGAACAGATTTTAATTGGTTTAAATAATAATAATAATTATTATTATTAATGTGTGTGTGTGTGTGTGTGTGTGTGTGTGTAGCCTATTTAGTAACAAAAATTGCTTTATGGTTTTAGTGTAAGTTTTAAATTGAGTTAATTCTACTAACCCAGCTATGCAGAAATGTTGGTCGATTCTTTGGAAGATGCTGCATTTCACAGCAGGTCTGTAAATCTGTGGCGCAGTCTGTTTGTGTTCAGTCTTCCAGTGCTGTGCATTAGCTGAGCTTCTGAGAGCTCTTTCATGTTTCATGAACATTCTTTTTCAAACTACTCGAGGATGAAACAGCATTCACTACCAACAGTGGACGCCATGATGTCCTTGAAAGCCGTATCAGATTTTTGAGTCAATTCTTTTGTGCATTTATACAGCAAAAAATGCTATATGAAAACAGAATCTTATTTATCTACAGGCTTGTTGTGTACTTATTCCATTGATCCACAGAGCCCAGCAGAGAACAGAGCACATGTAGCATGTTTGATTAATATTTGAATGCATTGATCATGCTGTTTTTTAGCATACGTCTGACAGATGGAATGCCGTGGGTAATTCTGCAGGCATGTAGCGACTCAGTCAGTCTAGATTCTGCATGCACCCGTTTGATTGACACCTTGTTTATAACCAGGACTCAGTGCATACAGTATCACATCCCTGAAGACAAAACAAGGGTCTAAATGAGTAGTAAAGGTTAACAGGTCAAAGCCATCTTTCAAATGTAGTTTTGCTTTCTAGGCATAATGGCAGTGCTGTGCTGGAAAATAGAATGCCAGAAAAACTAAATTCCTTTGTTTAGGGGATATTTGATATTAGTTGTGACATTTTGTAACAGGAAAAATGGCAAATTATTCATGAATGAATACATAAAAATATGAACATATACAAATAATAATACAAATATGATGCATTAAGTATGCATTATGGAAAAAAAAATAATGATCTGTTGCATCCAAAAATAATAATAAAGAAAAAAAAAAAACTTAAGTTGATTTAGTTGTGTATGGTGGTTCCATGTTGGAAATTGTTTTATTACTATAATAATAATGTAGGCTCAAACAATTTATATAGTGGAACTGAACTGAGTAAGTCCCAATAAAACTAGTACTACTCAGGTACACAAATCAGACTATTCTTTCCTCATCTGCCTCAATCACATAAAATAACAAAGCAATAACCCGCCCCAATATGAAAAATCTGTCATCATTTACTCACTCTTGTGTCATTCCAAACCTGTACAACATTCTTATCTGGAACACAAAAGAAGATATTTTGAATATTCCTATCATTCCAATTATACTTTTTAACCTAACAATGGAAGTTAATGGGAACCAAAACTGTTTGAGAACCAACTTTTAAAAACATTAAAATATTCTTTGATGAAAACCAGCATGTGAAAAATGCATTATTTCTGAATTCACAGTATTTATAAAACAGTAGGCAGCAAGGTTACGGCTAGAAGGTAAAACTACTGGGCATGTGCACATAAATATAGCGTAATTTTGGTCATACTGTACAACAGTAATTAAATTTTTTGCATTATTGTAAGGGGTAGGTTGGGTACCGAAACCTGCTACCTACATGGCACCGGTATCTATGTAACTAGTATTTACTAGAACCGAATCAGAAATAGTCAGATACAGTGCCTTCATTGCGGTGCCATGCCTGAGCAAGTATGCCTGAGCGATCGATTGAAATATTTGTCCTCTGGTTCTCTGAAATGGATGTAAGAAGCTTCATCACCCGCATCGCACATGATAAATAATTTTCAGACAATGCACATGAACTCAAGTCGGAAAGCTCTAATAATACAAATCCAACAAATCTTTGGATGAAAGAAAGTGTCCATGTTGTTTTCACATTCCACTTAAAAGTAGCTAAACATGCTTAAATTAAAATGTCTAAAGCTAAACTTCCCTTGTATTTACATTTCTAAACCTGTAGTCCAGCACACGAGAACATTATAAGCTTTTTACTCCACAACACCAGTAAAATGATCTGATATGGCTTCTTATCACAGAATGAGGCAGAAAATATGTTCCATATGCTACTTTAAAAATAATATACTTAATTATTATGAAAATACCAGAGATTGCTTGAATAGTCAATTGTTTATTGTCTTTGTTTTATTATTCAAAACATTTATGTGTTCAGTTTATTCAATTACAGCTATAATAGCGATGCATTTGTCCATATAAGGGATTTCCTGGAGGGTCATGAGTTCCGCTCCTTCTGTGACTATACACTCTATGCTTCAGGTTTTAGCTGTATACCTTCTAGCCACAACCTGGGACCATTCTTTATTTTTTAAAATATAGAATATACTTTTTAAACAGTTTTTAAATAAGTACATTTGGCCTGTCAATCATCTTGTCACAGTTCACTTTCTACACATTTACATAATTTAATTTAACTTCTTACCGTAACCTCTTAAGACCCTGCGGCCTCAAATGAGGACATTCTATTTTTGTGAATTTCTCTGAGATTTTACATGCCACAGTTTCAAATCTGGATGTTCTGTACAGAGCACATTCAGGGCTTTTCAGAGATACCACATGATTGGATGTTTCACCATGACCACTCCCTCTCCTTGGTCTTCAAACTGTCTGAAATTAATTAAGTGACGCTCTTATGGAAATATGATAACATTTTGTAATGATCATTTAAATAAAATTTCTTAATTGTGTGTCATAAATCAACATTTCAGGAAAATGTTAATGGATTTCAAATCAAATTATGACTTTCTGTTAAAAAACAGGACGTTGATTTCAGTTGATGTTCTCAGTTTATTATGCATTTTGGGAGATATAACAAATGAACAGGGAAAGAAATCTAATTACAATATTATATGAAATATTATATATTATTATGAAAATCTTGTCAATTATTACTCCAATTATTACACTTTTTTCATTACACGTTGCCCCAAAAACACATTAATATGCAAATTTGATTTAGTTTATAGATAAATTGTATATAATGTATATAATGTATTTCTCACACATTTTGCAGAAAGAAAAATTGTCATTCTGTTATAATATAGTAGAGAATCATCTTTATAGAAAGTTTGGTATAAAAAAATCTTGAAAACTAAAAATGAATTTGTGATTTAAAAAATATATTGTTTTCCTGCAGCTTTTTCTCGGGTCTTAAGAGGGTATTGGAGAGAAAAGAAGAAACACGTTAATCTGCCATCCTTGGGTCTTTATGCAGAGAAATCTGCTCATATTTTTGCATAATGATGCATTTAAAAGTTAACAGCCAAACAGATGTTTATAAAAGTTCAAATTGTTGTTGCAGATGAAAAATAACACAGAGACATTAAATAAATATTTTTTACCAGGTTAAAATAATGGATTGTGTAACATTATGTATTAGAGTGTGCATGGATCCACACTTCAAAAGCCTTCCTGAAATTGTAGACCATCTGGGGACTTAATCTTTTCAATATAATATAATTTGGGACAAACTTATTCTAATCTCACATACTAGTTAGGATGGATAGTATGAACATTGGGATGCAGGGTGACTGCAGTCTTGTGCAAAGCATGCTGGGAACTGAAAATCCCATGCCCAGTTTCAGATTATGCAACAAAAATATGAACTTATAGTCAGAACACAAAGAAAGTAAGTAAGTTGGCACAAAATATTCAAGAACTGAACATTTTGATTAGGAAACTAAACAAGTAACGTGTTTCACATCAAAGCTACTTATTCAAATTACTATGTGGCTGGAAGTAGAACCTGTTAATTAGTCCTTTTTAATGGAACAATGGAAATTGTAAGGTTCAGTTTGATTTAACAGGGACGGATTTCACTGAAAACTTGATGAGCTGCTAAAATGACCCAATGTGTTACCAAAGACCAACGATCCTGCTCTAATCTCCAAAAATATAACCTTCATCAGTCAAAATGATTAAAATTCCGACCTGGCAGGAAATTACAGGCACAGTTGGACACATTTCCTGAAGAATGTTCTAGAATGTGTGAAATTCTATTAGATTTGCATAATTTAACGTATTAATAATGAATCATTTTTGGATACAAGGAGTTCTGATAATCCAGGGCAGAATTTGGGTTGGAAGAATGATTAATCACAGAATTTGGTCCAATCTATGCCATAGAAATGGTGGTATGGGAACATTTTGACACAGACCTTTGACTGAAATATTTTGGATGGATGTCATAATAGAGAGCATATTAACAGCCAACGGCAGTGCTGTAACCATTAACGCAGTTAGTCCCAAATAGCACTGGATCCGGAGCCAGGAGTGCTAATTCAGGTCCTGGAGCAAGAAGTAGAAAAATACAAAAGCTCTGTATGTGTATGTGTGTGTGTGTGTGTGTGTGTCAGGACTGCAGTGAAAAGGAAATGACACCAGGCTGCTTGAGAAGGTGTTTTATACTGTCTCTCGCTCTCCTCCATGTTCCTGTGTGTTTGCTGAGTCGTTTCTGCAATGCTCCAGGCTTTGATCAGAGCTGGCATGCTGCAAGTATAATGCTGTGTAGAGTCTCTTCTCCACAGTGTCCATCACTTTCATCTTGTCCTAACCTCCAGATCAGTCTGTCACCCCACTATGATGCCTTTGCTGTCTGATGAGTGGTCTGATAACATGTACCAGGTCCTGCAGTCATACATGCTGCTCGGTGATGACATCTAAACATGTATCTCTTGTATATCAGTTGTCAGGGCTATATATTCCTATGACAGCAGAGTTGTAGGAAAGCATATGTCAATAATAATAATAATAAAAATAAAAAACACTCAGAGATTAAATAGCTCTTTATATATCAAAACAAGTGTGTTAGAATGAATACGTTTGCACATTGAATTGCTGATAACTGTCAGAAAATATTTTCAAGTTCACTATAGAAGTAACATGTTATTTGTAGGCACAATTTATATGTATCTTCAAAATTAATTTCAAGCATTAAAAAAATGTAATCAAAAGTTTTATGAGCAATATAAATTAAACTTTCTGAACTGTTTTATTAGTAGGCCTTGATGTTTTTTTTCCTCCTGATATCAACTTTTAATCACAAGTCTTCATTCCACTTATCAGCTGTAATTTATAGTAATTCAATTAGGAATGTTTCATACAATTAAAGTTTTTCATCCTCAGATCATCATCCATATATATAAATGTTTCAGTGACACAGATTTGGGTAAATTTAGCATTGCATTACTTGCTCACTAATAGATCTTTTGCAGTGAATGGGTGCTGTCAGAATAAGAGGCCAAACAGTTGATAAAAACATAAAAATAACCCACAAGTTATGACTTGTAAGTTACAACCCATAAGCATGGCTAGTGTCCATTAGTTAACATCTTTTGAAGTAAAAACTGCATATTTGTAACAAATTCATTAAGATGTTTTAAATTCATTTGAGTCCTCTATACATAATATTGCTCATCTCGTCTGAAATAGGAGAGAAATATGCACAGATCAAACAACGTTTACGCAAACAGTATAAAAACAATTCTAAACAAATACTGTATGTCTGTGGATTTTGATGTGAGAGAACAACAGGGGATGGACTGTTTCACTGGAGTAAACATTATTATGGATTATAGATGCATATTTTAATCAGAAACGATGGTTTGAAGTTAAAAACATCTTAATGATGAATTTATTTCTCACAAACAAACAGCTTTTCACTCCAAAAGGCTTTAATTGATGGACTGGACTCATGTGAATTACTTGTGGATTTCTTTGATGTTTTTATCAGCTGTTTGGACTCTCATTCTGATGGCACCCATTCACTGCAAAGGATCCATTGATGAGCAAGAATAAGTACATTTTCAACTATTCCTTTCAAATCAAAGTCTTAATTTGAGTGGATTTTACCTGATTCAGTTAATTTAGATTCAATTAAAGTGTTTTAATTGCAAATGTCAATTTGCTTATACAGCTTATAATTTCTATATATACAGTAAAGTAGATATTACATATACAAAGAAGTAAAAGCAAAAATGATTGACTTTAAAAATCAGTACTGGATCATTAAATGCAATCACATTTAGAAAACCATATTTTTAGACCCCTACAGTCCCTACATTTTCAGAACAAATACATTTTTATTGCCTTTCTTTTACAAGCATTATGTCTGTCCCTTAAATCCTGCTGCGGATGACTCACAGAGGTTAAATTTATCTCACATGTGAGATGATACTAATAATCTGGCCATCATTAAGAGGCTTTATGTTAGAATGGACACAATTATATAATATAGTGTAATGTAACTCTGGGTTAATTTTCAATGTGTGAAGTTACGAAGGATTTGATCTTATTTAAGTGATGAAGAAACGCTTCTTACAGTATGAAATTTGTAGGTGGGGTAAATTCTGCACCTTTACTATTGCCTTCATAGGTGCAATATCATGCAGCTTTGAATGGTAATTTCCTCAATAAAAAGTTATGAAAGGCGATAGTGAAGCAGCTGATAGATTAAGGCGACTTTATGGTTTTATTGAAAAATGATATTGAATCACTCACTATTATGTGTACGTAGCACAATGTTGTTGCACAATGCCCATCCAATTCTAAATGAAACGGAGAAAGAACGGATGATTAGAGACAGCTTTGTAGGATGAATGAAACGTGCTTGCTTAATTAGAATACAGTTAACATGCTAATTACTTTGCTTTCATCTGAAGAAGGCACATTGATATGGAGGGAGAGTGGCCAGCAAGAGCCACACACTCAAGTGCACACACACAGACTTACAAGGGCATTTAGATGAGCCGTGCTTTGTTAAATACAAAATCTTATTTAGTATGTAGAGAGAAACTGGAGGCCAGGGGAGAAAAAGTCAGAAGAGAACAGAGGAGGGTTTGGCTTGTCAGAAGTTCCCCGGTCAATATCTGTAGACACTGCTGGGATAAATAGTCACTCAGCATTGAAAACAAACCCACACTTATGCATTCAATATGCAAGACAGACCACACACACTCAACATGCAAGACAAATCGATATGTCAGGATCAGCCTTCAGCTGCGTCGGCCACACACACACACACACGCACACACACAGAGAGAGAGAGAGAGAGAGAGAGAGAGAGAGAGAGAGAGAGAGAGAGAGAGAGAGAGAGAGAGAGAGAGTTGTGTCTGTTCTAGGATCTGGAAGAAATAATATAATATAATATAATATAATATAATATAATATAATATAATATAATATAATATAATATAATATAATATAATATAATATAATATAATATAATATAATATAATATAATATAATATAATATAATATAATATAATATAATTATAGTATTATAGCCCAAACCCTTGAATAATTAATTTAGCCATTAAAAATGTTTTCCTAATATAATGTTTCTCCATTGTTCGCATAATATAATGAAATTTTTTCCGAATATTGAACTTAGTGACTTGTTGCAGTATTGTTGCAAAATTCCCAGCAATTCCAGTTCCAGTCCAAATCTTTAGAAACAGAATTCATAACAAATGTGTAGATCTCTGAAGTAGACGCATAAAAAGATTTGTTTTTGAAGCTGTTCATTCTTAGATATTGTAGATCTGCTCAAAGGAACACCTACAAATACTGATGCAATCATGTAAGAAGATTTTTTTTTTTTAAACATTCTGAGAAAAGAAACCACACGTATAATGAGCAGAAACCAGGAAGCTAGCAGTCACAAAGAAAGAAAAGCCTTTGCACTGCTCTCCTGTCCAGTAAAGAATAAGACCTAAATGCAAGCCGGGTTGATCCCCTGCATATGCTGAAGTAGAGGCAGATGAATGCTTACCAATGCATGCAGCAATAGCAAATATGGTGCGTGGGAGGAGAGGTTCTGGCTGAGCACGAGTGTTTATAACCCAGCGTGGATAAATGGTTTGTGGGCCGAATCCTGCATCGAGAAGTTCTGCTCCTTGACATCTTTTTATATTTTTTGCACGTTCCCGTTTAGTTGCTTGAATTTCATTTTGGCTCTATAGTGTCGGCCTTTGCATAATTGAAATCCCATTTTCAGGCATCCAACCATTTGTAGATTATGTGTCACCTACAGTTAAAGATGATGTGTGGAGATTCCTCTGTGAGAAAACACTTCTTCTCAAGGACAATTACAAGCAAATGCACGCACACACATCTCTCTCATTGCGTAAATGAAACCAAACAATGTGGCATTCTGACAGGCTTTCTGGCATCGCCTTCAATCACATACACAAAGGAAATCAATAGCTTTTTATGCAATGTTCTGTGTCAATGGGACATCAAATGAGTAAGCTCTAGCAATTTGAATATGTAATTTGCTTGTTCTCTGTACACTTGGACTGACTGCAACATCCTAAAACGAAGATCAAACTTGTCAAATACTGACTGCCGTTTGTGTTGCTGATTCTTGAGGTTATTGATTTGAACAAACTGTAAGCCTAAATAATACATTTGCTGCACAACTATGGACATATGACACATGGGTTTGTTGATGTTGCTGGATGATAAAATGGGCAAAAGAATCAATGAGACAATGTGTTCTTTTAGAAATGTCTTTAGTTGAGGTCTGCAGTTGGGCCAAAAAGAACCAGCCTAGCCACTTTAGAATCAAATAAACCACATTAATATTGTAAATTCTTAAAATGGACATGTGTCACAGTCTAAAATCATAAGTCAAAGCATAGGCTATTCCTTTGTATAAGCCTGGTTTCTTCCAAGGTTTTTTCCTCAGTTTATGTCAACTGATGGAGTTTAGGTTCCTTGCCACTGTCTCCTTCAGCTCAATTAGTTGGTGTTTAAATGGCACTAAATATTCATTATTATTATTAATTGATTAAACTGAACTGAGCTGAATGAAAACACTATTGTCTTCTGTTGAGCCGCTTTATAGCTGAATCACATTTGTTTTACAATTGACAAATTTTGCTGAATTGATCTATATTGAATCAAAATCGCACTGATTCAAACTGAATGATGACACTACTGTCTTCAGTAGTGATTTGAGCTTGTTTTATAATTGATGAACTTTAGATTGTTATTGAACTGAACTGATCAGACTTGTGCTGAATGACACTGTTGTCTTTTTAGAACTGTTTTACAAAATGTTTCAGATTTGTCTCAAATTTGATGAAGTTTACATCACTAATTCTGTTTTTTTTTTCTTTTTATTACCGTGAAGCTGCTTTGAAACAATATATTTATAGACCAACTTGAATTGCCAAGCAACCACTTTGAACACCCTAGCAACTACATGTGGCTACATATTTAATCTTACGAATACTATGCAAATGCAATATGAATTCATCTCTTTGGGAGTAAATTTTATATATATATATATATATATATATATATATATATATATATATATATATATATATATAAGTGCTTATGCAGTTCCAGTGCTATATTGAGGTACAAAGCTGAGATGAGACACGTTAACATGACAAGTCTTACGCTTGAAGCTGAGTAGTTCTGAAAGCAAGCGTAGTACAAATCAGATTGTAGTGCAGGATAGTGGGAGAAAGAAAAGTATTAAGCAGGATAAATCAGGGAAAAGCTTTTATATTTTATATTTATAATGAAAGTTTTGTGAAACAACACCTAAATTAAATCAAAACGTGCAAAAACGATTTTTACAGAGCAGTGCTATTTCTCTGCTTCTCCTGTGGTTCTGCATGCGGCATCAGGACATCAGCAGGATGAGAGACGGCAGATATCCCAGGAGACCTGCCCTTTAGCAAGCATTTCAGAGTCTGTCCGGATGGACATTTGGCTGATCCAAGACCAGCGTCAGACACAGTTCCACCCGTCTTAAAATATCACCGCTGCTGGTAACACCACAAAGCTGATTTCAGATCAGCATCAACAGTTTCTGCCCACATTGACATGCTATGCAGTGACATTTTCTGACTGTACCGCTCCTTTCAAAACTGTCACTTTGAGAAAAAGCAAATGTCACCGATGGAGAAAATAAAACAGAAAAGAGACTTTTGTGGCTTGTAGTTCATGTCTGGTAGCTTCGAAGTCATCTGTATGCTAGTGTGCTCCTAATATTAGCCATAAATACTGTAACTTGTTGGTTGGTAGAAAAGAGACTTGTTGGATTGTAAAAAAAATAAAAATATAAAAAAATATATATACATATATAGCATTTGTTTGAAATAGAAATCTTTTGTATAAGCTTGTTCCGGTTTTCAGCCATTTGAGAAAAGGCGAGTGCAAGAACATACTGTCAGAGAATATAAACATGTCTCTCTTTTCCTGTTTTCAAGCAGATGTTTGAAAACAATAAACTACGACCTCAGAGGGAGGCAATTCCTGTGGTTCAGCACTGGTGGACTGTGCCTTTAAAGTGGAGATCTGGAGTGAGCTCCTCTGTACACAGTGTCACTGGAGAGTGAAAGTGGGCCATGTAAGAAGAAGGAACATAACGTGACTGTAAAGGGAAAAAATAGTGAATTACAGCCCACATGCTTTCTAAAAATAAGACAGCTGAGGTGAAGAAGCAAAGAAACAGAAATATTAGTGAATTATGAGAGAATGTAATTATCTCACCTGTATGGGGGATATAATTTTTTTTTTTTTTTAAAGGATTTTCAAAAGAAAACTCAGTGTATAGAATATGTTCATTATTGAATTTACTAGAGCAATAATAATAATAATAATAATAATAATAATAATAATAGTAATAATAATCATCATCATCATCATCATCATCATCATCATAATAATAAATAAATGGTAAATTAGGAATATGGAAAAGGGATATATGGTCATATTAATTATTGGAAAAATAAGGAAAGTAATTGTTCACATTTACAAACACTTTTTTTTTTTTTTTTTTTGCTGTGAATTGATTAAATGAAAATGTGCCTTATGTGAAAACATGTTCATTAAAGAAATTTAAATTTGCTGAAAATGTGCTCAAATGAGCTTTCCTCCTCATTTATTAGAACGAGTTTATGACTTACTCACTGGTGAATCCTCTGCAAGTGAATGGGTGCCATCGGAATGAGAGTCTAAACAGCTGTTAAAAGCATCACACTTTTTACAGTGTAATTGTACAGTATAGAAGGACTGAGTAATTTTAATGAACTACTTATACTTTATGGGTAGGGTTAGGATTAGGGTTTGGTTTAAGGTTACTTGCATGTCATTTACCATAATTTATTGTTATTATAATAGTAAGAACACGTAATGTGTAACAAGGACACCTTAAAATAAAGTGTTACCAAACATCACAATAATCCATAAGTAATCCACTCCAGTCCATCAGTTAAAGACTCAAGTCCATCAGTTAATGTCTTGTGAAGTGAAAAGCTGCATGTTTCTAAAATAACAAATTAATCATTAATGCCTTTCAACTTCAAATTGACTAAGATATGAGTCTTCTATCCATAATAATGCTTTCTCCAGTGAAAAGTAAAAAAAAAAAAAAAAAAAAAAAAAAAATTAATGCAATAAATAATTTAAACAATTTTACGTGTGCTTTTAAGGAACAGTGTATGGCTGCTTATTTGCTGTTTTAGGTTTCTTTCATCTGTTTTCAATTTTATTATGCTGTTCGTGTCATCAAAATTTTCTTTTTCCAAGTAATGTTCCAAATAAAATGCTCTTTATAAAAAACCAAAGTTCTGAGAAACTCTGTTGGCAGAATTACTGCCACCTGTACAGAGTGAAGTGACCTCTGGTAAAGTAATTAGTGAGCGTATGTATTTTGACAGATCTCCACAGGTGGTTCTTCTGCTGCTGATGTCCTGTGGGTGTGAATAAAGGCCAGCATATGATCTCTAATTCCCTCCAGCAGATTTTTAATACCCAGCAAATTGTTACAAACTTGTACATATAAAATTAATTATTTCTGACATTAGAAAAATGGCAGAAATTACTCCCATATAGTGGTTGAAACAAAGTGTCAAATCTCTGAAGAAAACAAGCAATTGTTTATAAAGGAGATTGACGAGTTACTGAAGCATGACAGTATGCTGAGTGTGCAGCTGGTAGAAGTCAGAATTTTTTTCTTGTAAAAATATGACATTTTCACAAGAAATGCTTCATTATTGGATCTTTCTTAGTGCAAACATTGGCATTATTATAGCTCTTGTTCCAAAAAGCCAGGCCTTTGACTTAAATAATAAAGTCTGGTCATATTAAGCTATTTGTGTACCTAAGAGATATTTGATCTATACCCCCAACCGTAAACTTAAGTGTGTATTTGTTATGTGTTTATGGACATATAGGCTATCATATGTCATTAATGATATTACTTTTCTGCAATACCATATGATGCAATAGGCAACAAAAAAATTGACTTGAACTGAAACAACACCCAAATCTTATTAAAATTAAAATTATTTTAATATGAGCATTCTTTTCAGAAAACACAATAATCTAGTATTCATGCTATACCACTGCAGCTAACAGCAAGCTTCTTTCTACTGCAGAAATAAAGGTAAAATGCAGGCTGATAATCTTCTGCAATCATCTTTTCATAAAAATCCCAAGTCGGAGATGAAAGTTAATATCATATGGATTTTCTGTTCCCTATTGTTAAAGGTTTTTTTATGTCTCACAGATCTCTCATTAGTCTTTCTCTAGCATGGTACATTTGGTACATGGTACAAACTCTAGCAGTTTCTGTAGATGGTGTTTGAAGTTTAGTAGTTTTAAAGTTTAACTTTTTGTGAATTCTGGTTCATTCTACATGGATGTAATTCAAGTTGACGTTGTCTGATAAGAAGGCACAAGTCGGATAGGCAGAGGGACATCCAAAAGCATTTTATTTGGATACAAACGGCTGTGCTGTTACATAAATAGATAGATCTATCTATCTATCTATCTATCTATCTATCTATCTATCTATCTATCTATCTATCTATCTATCTATCTATCTATCTATCTATCTATCTATCTATCTATCTATCTATCTATCTATCTATCTATCTATCTATCTATCTATCTATCTATCTATCTATCTATCTAAGCACACACAACTTTCTTAAACTCACTATACTTAGCAAACACAAAGTTCTCATCTCCTGAAAGCTGCCACCTTTGTGGCACTTCCAAGAATAACAAGTAAACCTCACCTAATTGTAGCCTGTCAGCCTGAAATTGTTTACTGCAACCCCATATTTCCTCACTCAGCTGTGAGAAGACAACACCGCAAACTCGCCCGACTGCCTCTGTTACTCTGTAACCTGAACTTCATGAGACAGAGCAGAGACGATGTGCGCTTGACTCAGTCAACACATAGTGAGGGGGCGACATCAAACTATTCTCTTACAAATTAAACTGGCAAAACAGACCTTTCCTCATTCCCACACACTGTAATATTAATACATTTCAACGTCTGACCAAGGGCCCAACTTTGAATTTTTTTGTAGTTTGTACATGCACTGAATTGTACAATATCAACCTAATGACTCAAATATAAAAGCTCTTGCAAATGTAAATCTTTAGAGATTTAAGAGCAGCCAGACAGTGCAGAAGGAAACTTGTCAAAGAAAACCATCATGATTATTTATAAATTATATCAGGATGGGTCCAATTAGAGTAAAATCATTTGCACTTAATTAGAGCTTTTTTATCTTTAGAAATCACACAACAGAATGAAACTATGATATGTGGTAACTGCATTAAATCTGTACGCTTAAAAATAATCGACCATAAAAATCAACCAATTACTTAGGTATTAAATAAATGTATAATATTTGGAAACATCTGAATAATGAAGTTTCAAATCTCAGTAGCAGATCAAACTGTTGTCTCTTCTCAATCTAAAGAAGAGATAACTCTGTCGGGAAAGAAATGTTCCAGGATCAAAACAATTTAGCTCAATTGACAGCATTAATGGTATAATGTCAAATACACAAATACTTGTAAAAATTTTTTTTGTTTAAATAGTTATTTTTGTGCTGTGACTACTGTTCAAGGTGAATGTTCTTCTAGTTATTAGCCCTGAATATAATTCTTGTGGGAGTTGTCAGTACATCAGCAGAGGAACATTGTCACACACCTAGTGTCAGGTAGCAGATGGCTTTCGTTTAGACCTTCTGGTTTATTTTTATCATCAAAAATTATGAACATATCACAACTGGAAAGAGAAAGACCCCTTGATCTCTTTTCATCTAATAGTGTTAGGTTTACCAACTGGCATACATATACATTCAAAAAAGTGTAACTTTAATGCAAAAGCACTTACCAAATATCCAAAATTAATTACTTCTAACTCACTCTTTCTTGTGCAGTTTACACATGCAGTGATGGATGACAGGTTGCCTTTTTCAGCCCAGCGTGTCAGGAAACCACTGACACCAAAGACATTACTGATCCACTGCAGCAGTGGAGGAAATATTAACTGTTGAATGCATCCTCTCTTACACATAAATATGTATACACAGTATATATATATATATATATAGCTGTCTCTATAGTAAAGATGACAGCTGAGCTCTGGTAATCATGTGAGTTGTTTTGCTTGCACAGACATGAATTTATTATATGTTTGCGTAATGGTAATCTATGCATACATCTGAACTAATTACATGCCTTTCCTAGTTTATTTTAGCTTGGCTGCCTTTGCTCTAATATGGCTGCTGAACAGATAAGAAGAGTTTTAAAGAATTGCATCATACCTAATCAAATGTTTTGGATTTCAATATAAGTTAAAAGAACAGTGCACCCCCAAAAAAGAAATATTCATCATTTAACAAATCATCACAAATCATAATTTACTCACACACGCACAAATATTTTGAAAATATGTCATATCTTTATATTGATAATAATAATAATAATAATAATAATAAATATTATATTACTAAAAATAATACATTTTTAACATTAAGCATTTCCATAGTTCAAGGGCATTATTTCCAAAAAAGTAAAAGAAAAAAATACCAGTTATCATAAACTATATATAAAATCAACAATATTAAAAGATTAAAACAAAATAGTGATAAAAAGGATAAATATGTCAAAACAAAGAATAAGATATAACAATAATTAAGAGTACAGAACACAATGGGATACAAACTAGTGTCACCCACATGAAGACCACTGATTGTTTTTAAAAAAAAGTGAAGTGACATTCAGCCAAGTATGGTGACCCATACTCAGAATTTGTGCTCTGCATTTAACCCATCCGAAATGCACACACACAGAGCAGTGAACACACACACACACACACTGTGAGCACACACCCGGAGCAGTGGGCAGCCATTTATGCTGCGGCGCCCGGGGAGCAGTTGGGGGTTAGATGCCTTGCTCAAGGGCACCTAAGTCGTGGTATTGAAGGTGGAGAGAGAGCTGTTCATGCAATACCCCCACCCACAATTCCGTCCTGCCCGAGACTCGAACTCACAACCCTTCGACTGGGAGTCCAACCCTCTAACCATTAGGCCACGACTTCCCTTATAACATTATAACATGTGCAGTACACTAACTTACTCATTTCACTTTACCAGGACCTGGAACATGTACAAAATAATAATAATTATAATAATAATAAAAATTATCTGATTCAACATACCACGACTCAAATAAGACAAATTCGTATCAGTTGACAAATCACTTGACCTGATAATTTGCTGGTACCCCCAGCCTGTAAATGTCCAAACAATGTACGGTTAAAAAAATAAGAAGAAGAAAAAAGAAGAAAAAAGAAACCGATGCTTAAAAATGTAATAAAGATAAGTAACAGTTAAAAAGGATACCCAATATAAGACGTCTATTAAAAATTTTGGCACCTGAACGAGTCCCTGAGCTTTCCAGACCCCTGAAAGAAAAGTAAAAAGATAATTAAACGAAAATAAAAAAAATTCTATTATAATTCTGTCATTACCAATGACAGCTTCTCTGCAGATGCCCTGCAAACCCTGCTGCGTGACTGAGAAGAAAAAAAATGTCTTTCAATTTGAACAGTGCCATTTTTCATCCTATGTGTCTACTGGAAAGTAAACACTGTTAACCCCAGGGGCCAGGGCCAGGGCCCCCACCGGCAGCTGTCAGACAATTCACAAAATTCAATTATGCATCATACCTGCTCCTGTAATGGAGATGACACGAAAGAAAGGCCCTTGACACTGTAGAGACTGTGTAGTAACCCTGTATGCATTATCCACCCCAAGGACTTAATTGCATAGCAGCACAATCTCAGTTATGAGGATGAAAAGACCTGAAATCATGAGCGAGACTGTGGAGTACTAGAAAAACACAAGTATTATTCATTCTCCATGATGCATTAGTAGAATCTAGCCTGGTGTGTTTATGAAGACTGGAACCACATAGTAAAGCACACAGATAATGTCCTGCCTGTGCATGGATCATATGGTGTGCAGAGGCTGTATTACATTTATTTTGAAAGGAAATGACACCTCTATCTCCATCAATCAATGGCTAATTACAGGCTGCACATAATGGGCCACCCTTGCTGGAAAGAGTAGGAAACCGATCTTTTGGATGGTTTTGGCTCTAAGGGCTGTGCGTCTTCCCATGGAGCCAAACAAAAGCCAAAGAGTGGAAGCAGCTGTGGAATATCTGCCCAATCATTAGCAGGTTTGTCAATGCGCTCACCATCTTCATTACAGCAGCGGCGCAGAAATCAATACATGATCCAAGTTGCTTTTCTTTCAGCTGTGCCTTGAGATGCCACTTCAGATTCAGCTCACATATGGATGAAGCACCATTTTGAGACGTTACATTTTTAATGTCAAAGGCGTGATGGAAAATGAAAATGAAGGAAATGGGTTTCGCACTGCACCAGCACAACTGCAACAGAAAATGGCATGACTTACATGAGCTCCCATATTGAGAATTGCACTTCATGCAGCCATAAATTATGTAAGGGACCTTATAGACGGCTTCTTGCTTATTTCATGGCATTTCCCAAAATAAATCACTATGTTGATGTCAAATATTGATTCGAGTTTTAATTATTGAATATTTGCAACTGTATATTTTCTTAAAGTTTCCGCTGAGAAAGAAATAGTCAATATGTCATCCTGAGGTTACCTCTTTTTTTCCAACCTGACAGCTGAACATCTCCAGCGCTCAAACATCAATTCAGTCACTAAGAAGTAAAGAACAATTGAGTCCCCAAAGAGCATGTACTGATATAAGAGGAATCTTTTCAGCTATTCTTTCCTTCAACCTGCAGAAATGGAGACACATCCAACGACACAAAAGCCTGACGGCACCGCTCACCTCTCTACACAACTACCGCAGGGAGCGTCACCACCCACGCACGAACCAACAGAGCCCACTTTAATCACAAGACGCTTCTCACAACACACACACCTACACACAGGCACAGCCTCAACAGAAGTATTGAAGCACATCACATACACACACAAAGCCATAGCTCGGGTTTATCGCTATGGTGGTGGGTTGAAGAAAGTTGACCTCATTTATGCCTTGTCGCAATCTTTTGCAGCAGTGTGTGAAAGCGGTTTTCAGAGTTCGTTCTATTGCTTGTTCAAACGTTCAGTTTAATTCTGGTTCCACTTTGTATTATGGGGGTATTACTGCAATATATTTTGTGTCATTGTAGGACGAATTGTGTTCATACCAACTGCAGCCCATCTTTATTTTTTTGTTCAACCGTCACAGAATGGAACGCACAGGATTGTGGGATATCAAAGGCAGTAAAGGCTACATTTATGCTGCCTCCAAACGTCAACCAAATGAAGGCATCTCAGGAGGTAGGGAGTGCAGCTAACATTAGATTGGAACATGCCTTGATGCTGTCCTACCTTAAAATGTGTCCTCCGAAGGCAGCATGGAAAATGCTGAGCACAATCAGTCATACAATGAGTTTTCGAATGTTCTTTTGAACAGTTTGTTTCGAGCTAGTTCAAAACATGATTCAGCAGTTTGTGGCTAGAAGGGATACAGATATGGCCAGAAAAAAACAAAACAAAAAATTAAGTATATCTGCTACCTATCACATTAATGTCTATACCTACTGTCAACCCTAAACCTACCCCTTACCATAACGCAAATACAGTAATTATTGTTGTTCAGAGTGACAAAAATTACACAATATTGATGTAAGCAAACTGACCCGATGCAGTTTTTACATCAACTAAATTAAACCGAACTCTGTTGTCAAACTGACTTGTCACCAACAGTTTTGTGGAGCTTGTGAGAAAACCTGAGAATATGTGCATGCACAGACATTGATGATGTATCCTGGGCCTAATCGCTAGCGGCTTCTCTTGCTTTATCAGGCTCAGTTCTCCAGAGTACAAAAGCGCTCCCTCTGAGGCTAACTGTAGTAGATATCCTCTGCCTGGAAATAGAACGGCACCCTTTATCACTTTAATATACACAATGCATTCATCTACTCATTGACTGCTTTTCCCTGCAGTCATTTCAGCAGAGCTTATTGATGTTTTTCTTCTTAATGCATTCAGCATCTGAATGGCTGTGTAGGCATTTTCAAAGACCTGTCTTTTCCAATCTTATTCTTTGATGAAGATCATGCAATCAGGCATCAATTAGCATTGATTTTCAAGAACTCAGTGATATGGAATTGAAATGCTCTCAACATATCTACTTCTTTATGTCTTTGCACTGAAACTTAATCAACACTTGAACCTCTGTCAACCTGTCAGAATTAATAAATCAACAATGGCATAAGAATATGGTTCTCAAAGAATATAATATCTGATACCATCACTTACACATGAAACACTTTTGCATTTAGCATGTATTTAAATAACATTTGACAATATTAGCTAGCTTCCTCTCACAGTTTGACATAGTTGAATTGTAGCATTCAAGAATGCTATTTGATGTAAAAATCTGGTGAACAAATGTGTGCTAGCATATCACTATACCTCCAGCTTTTTGTGTTCAACTCTGCTATTTTCACTGCTTCAGCGCTTCATCTTTTTTCTTTATTGAAGTGAGTAGGAGTTCCATCTGTGTCCCAATACACACACATGATATGGTAGTATGAGTTATCCAAAAAGGAAAAGGGAGCGAGGGAGGGAGAATGAAAGAGAGCTGGAGACATGGGTCAGTGGTCGATAAATTTCAGAGGAAACGAAGGCCAGTGTGATGAGCAGCTCCATTTTTTGCTGATGGAAATATGAAGAGCCCCTGGTTGGCACTTCACTCTGCAGATCCACAACTTAATACCACTGACTCTGACTGTACTGAAGCCACAGTTGCACTGAATTCACCAGCAAACAATGCAGGCACTGCACAGTAAATGGTTTATAACCATTGTATCCAGTTTAATATATTTAAATACCCATGGGAGCACAAGTGCACCAAACAGGCCTCTATGGATAGCTCTACGGATAAGGCAAGAGAAACTTCATACATATTTAAAATGGAAGCAGTTTGCAGTAAAAATAGACCAGCAATGGACCAGGACATATATGTTGTAAAAATGGACCAGCAATGGACCAGGACATATATGTTGTATGAATGGACCAACAATGGACCAGGACATATATGTTGTATATTTATTTCTTAGAGCTGTGAGTCTATAGACATTTATTTACTTGAATTCACTTATGTGATCCTGGACCACGAAACCAGTCATAAGTAGTGCAGCTATTTTTTATAGCCAAAAATACATTGGGTCAAAATTATTGATTTTTCAATGTCAAAAATCCTTAGGATATTAAGTGAAGATCATGTTCTGTGAAGATATTTTATGAATTTCCTACTGTAAATACAGTAATAAGTAATATGCATTGCTAAGAACTTAATTTCTCAATATTTCGATTTCAGATTCCAGATTTTTATTAACTGATGGAATGGATAAAAAGCCTAAAGCTGGTATCAAAGACTGGTATCAAAGGCAGCTCAAAAACCAGTCATCTTTGATAGCACTTGAAATGCACAATGTATATAAATCTACTGTTTAGCTCAGCCATAACACAATTTATGATCATATTAATACAGATGCATGCAAACCGACACATGCTTACCTTTTTTACAGAATCAGGACGAACATACTCAAATAGTCAAATTATTGTAAATAAAAATAGCAGTGTTAATATAAATAAATAAATGACAAACACTTCAATATCTCCTGTTCAAACCATTCATTTTAATATATGAAAAAGAGTTTTATTTTGACTGTATATTTCCCAACATATTACATTTCTTAACAGACATAAAATATAGTTTTGCAGTGAGATCTATTATGTGTGATGAAATGGATTGCAAAGTGATATTATTTATCAGCTCTTTACAAATAGGATATATAAGTATGTCCATCCTTATTCGCAGAGTACTCACATATAATATATATATACATATATATCTGCTTCTATTGTTGCAAAATGTAAACTATATTATTCCCAGCTCTAATCTACTAAATGCAACTGTAATGTATGAAGGTATTAAGATATTAAAAAGATTAAAGGGTTAGTTCACCCAAAAAAGAAAATTAACCCATAAATTACTCACCTTGAAGTCATCCTAGATGTATAAGATTTTCTTCTTTCATGTAAATTTTAAAAATGGTCTTTGATCTTTCAAGCTGTTTGATGCAGGTCAGTTGGTGTTGCACTCCATCGGTCCAAGATAAGTTTAATAGAAAGCGCATCCATTAAAAAAAAGTGTCTCACACAGCTCCAGGGGTTGAACAAAGGCCTTCTGTAGTGAATCGATGCATTTTTGTAAGAAAAATATTCATATTCAAAATTTAATAATCACTTTAATCTAGATTGCGCTCACAGTTGTAAATTAAGCAGTTCTGGGGGAATAATGTATGAGGTCAACGTTGTGCATGCTCCAGTGAGTCTCGTGAAAACCAACATTTGTTAACAGAGGCAAAGGAAGAAAAGTTCCCTTACTTTAGCGAAGGAAAACTAGTATCCTCTTGGCTCATATCGAAATCATCTTCTTTACAAATCCTCATTTGTATGTCTAATTAGTGACTGCTGTTTTGTTTTGATCTCTCCATTGCTTTTCCACATGAATCACTTCTGAGCGGCGCATGTGCAAAGCCAACCTCATGTGTAATTCATGGCTTAATTTTCCTTTTTGGCTGATCTAATCCTTTAACATCATATTTTTCTGTAAAGCTGCTTTTATACAAAGTGTACTGTGAAAAGCAGTATAAAAAATAAGTTTGATTTGACTTGACTTGATATGAGAAACACGAACCCAGCCCAGCTACAATGAAAAAAAAAGTAAATAAAGCAAAGGTTTGGACTGGAGTATGTTTTAAAATAAAATAAAATTTCAAATTTAATTCAGTGTTACTTGCCATTTATTTGTGATAATTTGTGCAATTTTTAAAAATGGAAACTTATTATTATTATTTTTTTTCAATCCAGACTAGACCAAGTATTACTAATGGAGATGTATGTGGGAGTGGAGTGGGCACCTTTTTAGCTCCAACACATCCACACAAGAAAAGGTTGTCAGTCATCGGCACTGTGTGTGTGTGTGTGTGTGTGTGTGAGGGGAGAGTAGGAGTTGGATGTTGATGTTTCTCAAACAAAGCAGCCCCATGAGTCTCCCCGTGAGACTCCACCCCCCACTCCCTCTACCTTCAGCAGTGCAGAATGAAAGGTTCCAGGCCCATTTTTATCTGCAAACTTGTGCATGTGAAGGCGTTGTTGTCTGACTGTCCTCAAAACACTGACATCGATAGAAAAGGCACAGCATCAAAGCCTCCAAGCACTTACACAGGGGAGCAGAGGAAAGATTTGAATCCATGATGTAACATCGATGGATAGCTTGAGAGCTGAACCATTATTACAGTTGCATCAGATTGTGTAGATTTTATCCTCCGGTCAACTTTATTAACTATTTTAAAGGAAAGCAGAATCTTTTGGTAACATTATTGATTTGACTGCACTGAAACTATTGGAAAAGAACAAAACTTGAACCGAACTTAGCTGGATGACCAAACTGCTGTCTTCTATAGAGCTACCTTATTGTGTAATCATCTTTGTTTAGCTACATTGACACTGTTATGGAACTTTTTGGAGCATTTATATGCATATGAAAATGTAACAAGAAATAAAGTTATTTATTTTTGTATACCAGCACCTGCGTTTGTCCTTTTTTGTCCTTTAACTAGAATATGCATGAATATCTCAGAGGTCTATTCCATGCTGACATATTGTCCCTGTAACTGATAGTATTTTGATAGTATCTGATCATATTTTTATGTTTATTATTTTAAAACTGCTTTACAAAACGATCTGTATTGTATAAAGTGCTACATAAATAAAGGTGGCCTGACTAGAAAGACATTCAAAAACTCTAAGAGACTTCAGAATACACATGTACTCTCGTTAATATAATATAATAGGTTTGTCAGGGTTTCTTAAAGACATGGTGAAATGATAGGCTGTCAGGGGGCTTTGTGGCTATATTAATGACTGGAGTGGAATCACTACATTTTGGTAATTATGGGTTCCGTGGAATATCATGTTATGAATAATTGCTGTTCAGAGCTTTTTGTCACACGTTGTTAAAGGGACAAAAGTTTTCACCTGGTTATGTAACCTACTAATAATAGAAGTGAAGAAAATTGCCACATATTCAGAGAGATTTCATTTTTGCCATTGTTAATGTGAATGTGTAATTGTTTGATGTATGAGTTAAGTACTTCATCCAGAAGACTTTATATGTTCTTGCAGGTTTTATAGACTAAATAAGGACAGACTTTTCATTTTTGCCTGAACTGTTTTGTTTAAGTACTAACAGAAAAGCCTTGAAACCAAAAACTAGTTTTCATCTTACCCAAACTGAGAAACGTGTGCAGTGTTTGCCTCAATCACTCAGTGTTGAACTGCAGGTTGTGAGTCAGCAGGAGTTTTCCCCACAGTGCCAGTGCTGCCGCAGAGCTCCCAGCAGACTGCTTATACCAGCTGGACAAAAACTAAATGTGAAAATCAACCGGCTCACAGAAAAGCACAGACTTTTATTTATATATTTATTTTTGTAGAAGAAATTATTACTTTTATTCAGCAAGGATGCATTAAGTTGATCAAAAGTAAAGACATAATAATGAATAATAGAGTAAAGTAAATGCTGTTATTTTGAACTATTCATTTATTTATCAAAAGGGATCATGTTTACTCAAACAATATTGTGCAACACAACAGTTTTAACATGAATAATAATAGGAAGTGTTTCCTGAGCAGCAAATCAGCATATTCAAATGACTTCTGAAGGATCTTGTGACACTAAGACTGGGATAATGACACCGAAAATGCAGCTTTGCATTTTATTCAAATCAACACTTATTTAAAAAAAAAAATACTTTTTATGCATTTTAAAACTTGTCTAAACTTAAACCTTTGAAATGTTGTGTATATCATTCAACATTTTGTAAATAGTATGTCATTTATGTTCACGCCATCATATTTGGTGCATAAAAAGTCTTTAGAAAAAAACAGGAAAGTTTTTTTTTTTCCTACATTTCTGTGCCTAGTAATATTCTAATTAATACAGTACAATAATTCAGAGCTCCAATACTGCGAATAGTAGCTTATTCTGCAAGCTGAGAACTCATTTAAGTAATGGTGCGGGTGTTTATTGAGATATCCGAAATTGAAACTCATTGATATACACAGGGAAAACACAAAGCCTATTTCACAGAATCCTTTGAGCCCTGGACTGTAAATTCTGACCTTTAGGCATGTTTTAGTATACAGTAGGTTAGTGAGACTTTTTTCATTGTTGCTCCAGTAATACTGAAGGATTTCCTTCATAACATGACTCCTCACTGATATAATGTGTATCATATTCCAGTATTACTTCAAAGGATGGAACACAGATGTCTGAGCTGAGCCGTGAATATTCACTGACCCTGGAACTGCCTCTGGCTGCCATTAACTGAACTGTAAACTCTAACGCAGCCGATGCAGATACACAAGCCACTGCTCACTAGACGCCACAGGCCACTGCTATGAAGAAAAATAAACTCAGATTTGTTTTTTTCTCCATTCTGTTCCATTATCTCACCACTCATCGGAGGTCTTGTTTTCTTTTTGACACGATCCGTATATTAGATTTTCTGTCTCATGCCCCGTGGCTTCTCAATGTGTTTTCATAAGAAAGAACAAAGTGACCACTCTGGGATATACAGTAATACCAACCTATCTATTCTGAATATTATTGTTACTGTGTTTGAATGTTTTGTTTTTCTGAATCTTCTTCCATTAAACTGTTGATTGTAAAGCAATTTTCATACAAACCTGTGATGAATATGACTATGACAGCTTACAAGATGAAGACAAAAGACAGTATGCAAGTTGAGATGATGTGATCCAGATTGTATTTTATTTTTTATGGACCTTGTATTACATTTGCAACCAAATGTATATTCGTATTCATAACACTGTGAACAAAGTGACCACTGAATTACTATACAGCAACGACAATTTATTCATGCTAAATTTTCTGTTTTGTTCCTTTTAAAGTCTCCTAGAAGAACATTTTGTCCAGTAACATTTCAGCAGGCAGCACTGTAGTGTCAAACAAAAATTCAATAATAATACTCTCAGTAAAGCAGATACAAAGTAAACATAGTCCAGGAATAAAGTTATCTGCAGCTAGAACCGATGCAGCGGTCATAGAAGTGAATCTGGTGTGGAAGGATGATGGCATTGGAAGAAGGCATTTTGAGAGGTTTGAATCAAGTTCTGATGACTGAATGAGGATTCGGTAGAAGTACTTTTTCATGTGCTTATGTCGTGCTGTAGTTAACTGCAGGCGAGCAATAATAGCCTGTAAAGATAATTTAATTGAGAACCAAATGGCATCTAGTTCTATTAACAGTACTCATATTTATTAATATCGCATGTTCATTTTTCTGCCATTATGAAATGAATCAAAGAACAACACTGCTATTGAATCAGAGTACAACAAAAGACTCTAATGAGTTGATTATTAAACATGTATGCAACCAGTGTAGTTAGTACCAAATGACTTAGTAGGTTAGCTTTTTAGTGAATCAAAAATATTTAGCACAACCAGTGTTGTCTGAACAATGATTGTAATGAGTTGGTTCCTTTTATTGAATTAAAACCTAAATTGCAACTAAATTAGCCTGTTGCCCATTAAATAACTGTAGAGTAGACAATCATCCAGTGTAGTCTGATTCCCAAATAAATGATTCTAATGAGTTGGTTCTTATAATTGAACCAAATATAGGCCTATATTTCAACCAATGTATTATGACTCCCTAACAAGTGAGTCGACTAGGATCTTTGTGTATCAAAAACATTCAGCGCAACCAGTGTAGTCCGATTCACCCAAAATCGTTAAAATGAGTTGGTTCTTTTTAGTGGATCAAAGACATAAAGCTTACAATTGTGAGATTTTAATCACACATTATGAGTTTAGTTGATAACATTTTAAATGAAATAATAAATCAAATACTGTATATGAACAAATTTGTATATGTATATCTTTTGGGCCAACTGGAATGCATTTATGACACCTCTAAAAAGATTGAAATGTCAATTAAAATATTTATAAACTTATGAAAAACATTTTTACATACTGACAAGTCAGCAGCAACGGAGGTGGACTTATGGGTTAGATCTTGAAGAAAAAGGTGAGGCCATACAAGTTGAGTTTCCAAGCTAAGCTCTTCATTTTTATCTGAGTGGTGTTGGATAGAGAGTTCAACAGCAAAATTCATCTCTCTCTTACGTCAAGTGACACATAAGTGAAGCATAATGACAATTAAGAGCAATTGAAGACAGGATCTTATACGCATCATTTCCTGTAGAGAGAATCTCATAGTGTGAAGCCCCCATCTGTTCTGAGATTTACTGGTCCTGTATAGAGATTTTAAGTCTAACTCACATCTGCTGTGTTGAACCAATGTATTAAGATTCAAGTAACGTACTTCCAACATTTCAAGACCTGACCTAAACAGTCTTCTTCACCAGAATGAATTTTCTCCTTTCATAAATTTATAGGACAGTCTTTTATTTTCTGAAATGATATGACCTGCCGTGGCTGCTGCTCTCATTTTGTGAAGCACAGCGAATCAATATGTAGTTTACCAGTCAGTTTGGAGCACAGACTCATATTATTTATAGAAAGAAAGTTGCAAGCGTTAAATTGCCAGCTCAATGCCATCATGCAAAATGTCTAGTAATAATAACAAAAAATAATAAAGTAAATTAGACATTTAGACATATAATCAGAAATGTTAAAACATAAAATATTTTGAAATTTCATTAAAAACCTAACAATGCTTCATGCTTTCCAGAGAAGATATTATGGAAAAAGCTGCATTGTTTCACATTTAACAGCTATTTTATCATTCTGATATACTTTCAAGCACTCCCACTTGCTTTAGTAATCCGTTATGTCACTGAAAATCTCCTGCGGAAATGCAGCGAGCAATTGAATGATGTTTTTTTCCTGACCACAATCCATTGAAGTATGACAGCACTCCATTCTATCCTCAGGTCAAATGCTTTTTACAGTTTCAATAGAAATGTGTCATTGTAAAACAACATTTAGGTACTGCTGTTTGTAACACAGGTCCATTTCACGTTTTTTTTTTTCTGGGAAAAGGTTGCAAGCTGCAGGAAAGAGAGACAAGCTCATTAAACTGGTCATCGGTGTCAGATCCTATGGTGAAAATATATGAGGTTCCCCATTGAGACTGTGAGAGTCTATCACACAGACCAATTTCAGTCCTGTGAGAGGTTTCCTGCTTGTCTTTGTCTCAGCGAATGTGTGTGTGTGAATGAATATGTAAAATAAGAAAAGGAATAGAGAGAAAGAGAGAGTGACGAAAAGAGCATAGGGAGAGAGTGAGTGTGACAGGCCTCTGTGTGTCGCAGAGACAGAGTGCCAGACGTTGGCTCTTCTCAGAGGCTTTAGGCCCTTCTCTCTCCTCATTAGAGAGCAGAACGCCATCATGTCCCGCTTCTCAAATCAGATTGAGGTTTGTGATGACCCTGAGGCTTTTAATGAGGTTTACTAAGCAGTGACCCCTCCATTGCTTTTGCTTCTTGTGGCTTTTCTCACTCTCTTGCTTTTTCTAACGCAGGGGCTGTGTTCCAAAATTCCTTTAGCTATCTTTGTGTTCATCTGTATGAGCCTTAACTGAAAAAGTTAACATTTCATTTCAAATGTTTAATATGTTGCTAAGCTAACGACATTAATATAATAAGCATACAAATACTCTAATAAGCATACAAATAACACACACATATTAGGTTTTTATTAGATTTAACTACATGTATAAAGTATATATGTATATAGTATTTAAAAAAAAAAATTTAATCTTTTTTTTTTTTACATTTGGAACTGTAAAAATGATTTTTCTCAGTAATGAAAGATTACTGGAGTGCATTTTGCAAGACAAGACTGTTTCAGCCTTTTTACTTCAAAATGCCATGTTTAATTCACTGTTAGTTACTGATTCTTTGTAATATTTTTTTTTTTTTTTTTTTTTTGCATTTTCTGAGTGAAAATAGATTCTACACCTATTAATTTTACAGTACAATACCCCCAAATACCCCATACCACTGACATTATAGCTCAATAACCTAGTGAGCTACAGTACCTTGCCTGTACCCTACACAGACATCATAACTGAAATGGGATCTAAAAAGTGACCATCCTGGAATGCACTGAAAAGGCAGCATATTTATTGTCTATGTCATGAAAAAAAGGCATGTTAATGTTGCTAACACTATACTTATAAAATCAATGCACTCAAATATTGTGAAAAATAGTTAATTGTTAATTAGATTTAAATATTCTTATCAAAATGTATTTTATTTTGATCAAAATATCTTGACATGTCTGATATCTTTTACTGAACTTATGAAAATGCAATGTATTATTTCATTATGTCATTATTTAACTATATGTGATGTTGCTTCAGAATTTATTTGGCTCCGAGAAGGTTTTACACTCACACATAATAAGTATAATGCTTGGTTTTTGGAACAGGCTTTGAATCATGAGTGCACCTGTGATGGCTGTAATGACTACATAGACAGCTAATTAAAATAATAATAATAACCATTTCACTAGGGAATGAAAGTTAATGGTCATTCTTTTCTATTAGAGAACAAATGCCCATGTCTTCAAGATGATACCATGTACACAAATGATTTTTTGAAAAGGCATTTTTTTTTGTACTCTGCCAATCTTACGCCCTCATTTTCTTTCTCACTTGTCTACAGAGATGTATGGCTCACTATTTCTCGTTGTTTTATTTGATCTCATGAGACAAACCATGCAGTTTTATCCATGCAGAAAATGAACCGAAGCCTTTTTCTCCCACTTTTCCTTAGCATAATGATGGCAGCTGCACTTTTATGGTAACTTGTCCTCACCTGGATATCATTTTGCCAGGAACAGGCCTACATCCT
This sequence comes from Carassius gibelio, assembly GCF_023724105.1. Lineage (NCBI taxonomy): Eukaryota > Metazoa > Chordata > Actinopteri > Cypriniformes > Cyprinidae > Carassius > Carassius gibelio. The sequence goes on from NC_068409.1 coordinate 13,027,504, forward strand.
CACTAGCCACTAGCAGTTCCAAAAACGCATCAACTATTCATTATATCCTCAAATAACTTTTGAACATAATTAACTTTTTTTTTTATCTTGGCCTTGATATTTTAAGTCTTGCTCATACTACACTGTAAAGCCATCTCATCAGTCTCATCTTACTTCTTCTGGGGAAAGATAATTAATGTTATACCACTGTGAGTGGGTCAGCCGGCCAGCAATCTAATTCGCACTGCCAAAGTTAATTTGAGCACCTGTGTTGGGAATTATAAACCTTCCCCCTTAGTCACAGGTTTCATGACCTTCTTCTTTTTATTTTATTTGTTGTGTTAGTGCCATTAGGTTATATCTGAAGTGTTGTGGTGTATGCAAGAGGCAAGTGTTTAGGGAATGAGGAGTTGCTCTGCTACTTTTCAATGGCTAAATTGCTGAAAAGAGCTGAATAGATCTCCAGGCTAGTTAGTGCTAGTCTAGCTGCTGAACAGCATGGCTAAATTGATATACCAGCCTGGACCAGCATGAAAATTCAGCAGGATTTGGAAAGTTAGAAAGTCTTAGTTCAGTTTCACACAAGTCAAGGAAGATGGAGTGTCCTCTTCACTTTTTTAGCTGAAATTTTTCATAAAGTACACTAAAGATGAAGTCTGCACTGCATGTGTTCTTTTGCTTGAAATGCCTAGCTGTTAAAATTGAGATGATGCTCGGCTTGTGTCCTCAAACTGCTACTACACAGAAACAGAATTAGACGGCTGGATAGTACGGCTGGGAGTCAGACAGTTCTGCTGACGTTAACGGAAAATGGCACTGTTAAAGGTACCTTTGACTCCTCAGAGCAGTCGTTCTGATTCTGATTATGTGATCACCAGTGTTGGGAAGGTTACTTTGGAAATGTAATAGGTTACAGATTACAAGTTACCCTGTTTAAAATGTAATAGTAGTGTAACTTTTTCAATTACTTTATTAAAGTAATGTAACTAATTACTTTTGAGTACTTTTTGATTACTTTTCTAAATTTGTGAACATTATAATAAAAAAAGCATATATATCAACTCAAATACAGTTATCTAATAAGCATGTGTCATAGCTGTTTAATAAACTCCTGAAACATTGGTGTTTTTTTTTTTTTAAACCGCTGTCTCTTTATATATGATATGATGATAGTTTTCTCAAAATAAGTAAAATGCATGAAGTGACAGAGCAGTTCTAGAAATTATGTGTATGTGCTCGTGTACTCATATATTGAGACGGCAGAGGTTGAAAACACTGCGAGCTTCAGTAGGCCTATGTGTAGTAAATGAAACTGCATGTCTTTGCCATTAATTTACAGGACGGGCAGACTGGGAAAAAAAAAAATCAGAATGGAAAATTCAAACTCATACAAACAAATTCATGGACAATCCTATTTTTTGTATGGACCTGACATAAAAAAGGTTTAAATCTTAATATGGGGACATGTCAAATAATTAAAAGTTCTCTCATGAACGGCACCTTCACTTCCATTTTTCTCTTCAGTCTCATTATTTTTCCCCGTTATCCATCTTAATACTCAAGATTGAACAAAACTGTACTTTACAATACAATACTCTACAATACTACAATATATTTATAGAAAAATCCTAATACTGTACACGAGTCATGTTTTTCCCTTACAAAAATTTACCATGCTTTTATTAGCCTATATAAAAGTACAATAACCTTGTATGGTTTTTTGTTTTGCAAATGGATTCGTATTTATTTTTAAATAAATAAATTTGTAAAATAATTTTACATTTTTGGTTACCACAGTTAAACAATAGTAACCATTTAAATTACTAAATTACTACTGTAACATTACAACAGATAATAATGATGTCCTTTATATATTTTGAGTGATGACTGATGAACAACGTGCTGCTGCTTGATAAAAAAAAAAAAAAAGAAAAAAAGACAAAAAAGCATCTTTACAGATTAAACTGACCTGAAACCCTGAACAGTAGTTCTGCTTCTCTGTTCCAGCTGTGCGCTTCCACAGTCCACTCTTTTATTTACAATAATGATATTAAAATATTGGGACAAGTTGAGGAAGACTGCTGGCAGGCCACGGGGAATTGTCCCGGTTCTCCCGGTGTCCAGTCCGCGCGTGATTTCAACTGACACGCAGAACGTGCAGGAGTCATATATTGCATTTTGGGGGCTTGATATTCACAGACACCAGTCCATGTCATGTTTTGATTCAAGTGTACTGACCTACTTTTGATTTAGTCATCCAAAATGTGGCATATTCCGTCCGCGTTAGGCATTCCATTTTTCTGACTGGATTCTACGAACCAGACTGTGTTTCCGCATCCCGGAAATTAATGTCTTAGAATAGTGCAATTTGGGAAAGAAATCAGTTAAATCTGTATGTGGATGTGTGTAAATATTCAAATGTAATCCCCTTTGTAATCGTTAAAAAAATTCATAAGTAACTGTAATTTAATTACTCATTTTTTCTTAGTAACTGTAACTAATTACAGTTACATTAATTTTGTAATTAAATTACGTAACGCCGTTACATGTAACTAGTTACTCCCCAACACTGGTGATCACTTTCAACAAGCTGCAATGCCAACAATTTTCAGCCACAGGTGCATATATGCTTTATATGGATTTGGTTCTGACATGTTTTATGCAAATGATTATACTGTACATGGATGCGCTCTGTCAGTTAGAATATAATTCGAATTCATCAACATTAGAACAAGGGTAAGAATAAATAATGTGAGAAAAAACTGTTATGAATCCCGTGTCTATTTTGCGAGAGAGTTTCTGCACACATAAAATCAAAATTATTGGTCAGTAAATCGCGCCTTAGTCATATTTCATTTTGCCAACGATGAAGGGAATAGAAGTAAAGTTGTTTACACTATTAAAAAATAAAGGTGCTTCATGATTCCATAGAAGAACCATAACCTTGTTTTCATCCACTTTAAACACAATATGGCTTCTAACATGATTAAGTTAGGCTATATTGTTTATTGAACTAAATCCTCTTTAGAGTACATTCTATGTTCTAACAGCAGAATATGCATGGAAGCACCATTGTGGTTTAGCTCTTCAAACGGCTCCTTATTTTCAGGCTGCTCAGTTATGACAGTATTAATGAAAACAAATGACAGTCTGGGTCACAAGCTAAGTCTTGAGACATAATACCTGAGAAAGAGAGAGGAAGGGGACAAGAGAGACAAATACTTATTATCTGAGGACAATTTACAACAAAACCATTTGAAGCTCAGCACATTTGTATTTCACTGTAACAGATATATATATATATATATATATATATATATATATATATATATATATATATATATATATATATATATATATATATATATATATATATACACACACATCTGTATTTAATATAAATGATACTATAGAACTGCATAAAAAGTACTGTTAAATTACAGCGATTATTTCCAAAATATAGTGGAAATTCACACCTTTGAGTGCAGTGAACAGCGGTCAGAATGTGAAACGATCAGGCTTGTTTTGAGACAGTCAGAGAGACAAAAATCCACCTCTATGATCAGAGAGTAACATTCTGTCCTGTTGTAAATAGGTAGCCCAATTTTGTGCGAGAGACCTGAATTGGGTCTATCATTAGGACCACTGGTCATGACTCACTGAAAGAAATAGAGAGCTAAAGATATTAAGGTCTAGACAGACATTGTTATCTGAATAGCTGCTGTAAGACACAGAATATGAGCAAGGCTATTTAAATGTTTTATACCAAGTCCAAGAGAGAATGCAAGTGCTGTGTTGCAACCGGATCAAAAGATTTTATTCAATAAACAGATTTGTTATAAATCAAATTTTGCTATATTTCTGAACTCTCTTAAATGGATGATCTTGCACAAATCATTGCTTAGATATCTTGGAATATAGCAGTTTTATGATGACTTTTATATGCACAATTATTTGTGACATTTTAAAGTGAAAATTTACTTCAATGTAAACCCTACACCATTTTTTTCCCAGTGCAGTCGCTTCCATCATACTTGAAGGAATGCACAGGGCAATCTTTAAAAATTGCAGGTGGATTCATTATGCATCTGAAGCCAATTTATACATCAGTTCAGAATAAACAAAAGGATTGTCATCACAGCCTCAAGGACGTGAGTAGGTTTGTTTACTACAGCTTTCGTATTTACCTAAGAGGGTATAATTGAACACAAGATCTTTCATAATTAAAGCTATTTTTATTAAACCTTTGAAACGCTCCAACTTGCATAAACGCATGGAATCTAAAGGGAAATGACCAGTGGGGATTTATATCTAGTAATTATCTTTTTACCTTAAGGATAATGTTTCACATCACGTGACAAGGTCCAGTGTGTTTTTTTGACCATAGCGCTTGATGAAGATATTAATGAAAACAAATCAGTCCCACAAGTGATTATCAAACAGCAAGTTTGCAAGTCAGGAAAATGACCCTTTCTTAACCTATTCCTCGTGACGTATAGCTTTGAAAACAGTGCTCCCAAAGGGCAAACAGAAGGAACCGGGAGGAATGGAAAATTGCGATCATCCTATTCAGGGGTCTCTCAGCGTCCACTTACCCACGGTCATTATTGCAAACCTGCACACCATCTACCAAGAAATAACAACAAGCACAGATGGGGTACTGTGCTTACTCAGGGTAATCCAGTTCATTTTGGGAGCAAGCAAATTGCTCGGTGTATATATATTTATGCCTGTGTGTGTTGGTTTGTTTGTGCTACATCCTGTTCTTTAGTTGGTTTTTGACATTTACTTGCAGGGTAGCTTGTTTCCACATGACGCATTACTTAATTCGCATGGTGCATTAACACATTTAGTACAACAGCACTGCAGTCACAGTTTAATATTAAGGACACAGAAGACTGTTGAAAATATCCTCAGAATTAGAGTGTTTTATATAAGAGATTAGAAAGCAGGGTCTGTGTGGTTTCTTCGGAACGATGAGTCAGAACATCCATTACTTCAGTAAACACTTTTGTCTTTTCTGCATCTCTCCATCTCTTATTTTCTCATTGAACGCTGAAGATGCGGTACCTGCTATAAAATGCGATGTGTGGGTGGTTCGGTTTCTACAGTTCAGGATTTAGACAATTTTGCAGAATGGGATTTTTGTTAATACCCATGTAAAGTGCAGGCTGTTCCCTTAATTGACTATGACATGATTTAAAAAATGAAAACAATACGGACGGCATGGCAACAGCTCATCATGAAAGACACAAGGGCTTTAATAAAAAGCTACTCATGTTGTTTATCCAATAATAAATTGATTCAGGTTACTTTTGCATTATTTGGATATGAACTGGATACTGCTGCTGATAAAAAATATTGAAAATATAAAAAAATATAAAAAATTTAATGGACTTTATGTTACACAAAATCTACTGAACACTATCTGTTTTAAAAGCAGGTTTAAATTGCTTTAAATTAAATTCAAATTGTTTGTTGCTTTGGAGAAAAGCATCTACTAAAATGACTAAATGTAAATGTAAACATAAATAATTATCAGACTACTTTGATTGCTATGGGAAAGTGTGTGTCACTGAGAAACCATAATAACGTTATACAAAGATGAGAAAGATTGATGGTTTGGATAGTGACTCTAATGTCACATTTTCAAAAGCCATCTCCAATTTAAGGTAGCAATAACTCGACAAATAGAGACAAGAAATCAAATGCAGCAAAAGTGTGACAGGCTGTTTTGATAATGCTACTCAATTCAGCCCCAAAGCCATTTTACATTTTAATGTGTTTAGATTGAAATGAGGGAGAGCGAGCCAGCATAGATAAACACAGATGTGGGGAATGAATCTCTAATTTAAGGAGCGGATTTAAGGAGGCAGCATTCAATAATACATTATAAAAGCAATACAAAAACACAGCTGTCCGCATACCACCTAGCTTCATCGTCATCATCACTGCGATCATCCTAATCATTATTGTGTGCTTGCTGTTGGTCAAAAAGTGAAGTATTTAGGCGGTGTTTAGTGTTTGTGAGGTTCTTGTGTGGGCGACAACGCTGATTGAGGCTGAATGCTCCTTCACTGCTGTTTGTAACAGTGCGGTGGGAGGCGAAATGTCTCAAAATGTCAACTTCAAAATTCCCAGGGAATCTGACACCCACTGCGGTCTGTAATCCAGGTTATTACCAGCCTTCACTCCCTCATATGTGAATCATTTTCTCTTTTGGCGTCAGTACAAACAGGTGGATTTGAATACAAAGCTAAATAAAATATTGCAGTGCAGAAGGCCAGAGAGGACGGTCAAATCGTAAATATGACGCATCACCACTGTGTGCATTGTAAATTCTGCTGTAATAAGCTCATTTACCTGTAGCATTTCAGATCAAGTTGGTTTTAAAACTGCAGGTAAGTTTTCAGTGTTAAATGATATAGTCGTGATGACATGTATTAATGGTGATTTCAAAATAACATCTGCCTACTTAACACTTGATGTATTTTGTTTGCATACACATGCAAGATTAGATAAAATGGATTTTCTTTCTTGTCACATCAAGGCACAAAAGGCAGTGTGACTGATTTACCAGTCAGTGCTTCACTTTTTTTTTCCCCCTTGGATAAAGCTTCACCCACTTTACTACCTGTTCTCGGGTTGCATCAAATAAATGAAAAACTTTTCTTCTGTAGCTGCACAGGGACCCACGGACACCCACTGTTTGTTTCCTGACTGTATGATGCAAACAAATCTGGCAAGCCATACCCAAAGATCAGCAGCTTCAATCAAATTGGCTGGAAATTGGAGAGTACCCGTCTGGAAGGGAAGTTATGTTTACAAAGCACTGAACTGATGCAATAAGCTCTTTTGAGAGAAAACTAATCACTGAATAATAAAGCATGCCAAGCATGTTATATATCGCAAATATTTCAGCCCCTGGTGGCAGATGCTAGAAGCACATCATTTGAAACCAAACAGCATCTTTCTCTATTGATGGCCGTTCAAAATAATTTGAATTCTGACTTCACATTTTTACCGAATTAACATTTGATGGTCTCACCGTGTTTGAGATTTGTGTGTTGAGTTACATCTCATTGCGACTCAAAAATGTTTGCCTCCAATCTTAAAAGGGGATTATGCCATGTAATAAAGTGGGCACATAGTGATGAAAGAAAAAGTTTTGTAGCTCCTTGCATTGCTAAAAATTATTAATAAAAAAATAATAAAAATAAAGCGTTTTTTCGGAATTTTCACCCAGAATTTGCATGTAAATTTCACAGACAATTACAAAGGAACAAAGTAGCGTGTGTGGATATACAGTTTACCTAATGAACATTTTTCCCTATAGTTTTTATAGACCTGAATAAGCTAAATTAACTATTAATACAGTGTGCTCTGATTTGGAATATATCTTAAACAACTAAAACAGTAGCAGATTTTACACCCAGTCCTGGATTTGGTGGCTTAGATGGTTTGACTAGCATCCATCAATTAACCTGTTAACGGAAACCAGAAGCACATCAACACCACAACGCTCTCGGGGGTAAACATATCGGCCACACTTTCTGAAATCACGCTTGTTCAGGAAAACGCATGCAGAGTCGCATCAGACAGCTTCAAGGACAAATCGAGGTGAAGCCGAACAAACGGAGGCTTAATCTTTCAATCATAACGTGCGGTAACATTAAAAGCATTGCATCGCATATACATAATCTTCCATGCATATCCCATTTGTATGCGACAAGTCATTTGCATCAAGGCAAGGTGCTTTAAATAAGCTCATCCCCCAGCGTTGGCATTAAAGAAGCATATAACCGGAATATGTAGCAGGACACCTGCCCACGACAGCCACAGTCATTAAAAATTGATTGCTCAGAACATGGGACGCTTCAGATGGGAGCTTTCCATGTGATTCAGTGAGTGCCTTTATCAGCGGCAGCTGCAGTTCCCCTCACAGACACTCACACTGCCTCTCTGAGCACGAGAAACAAGGACGTCCTTCTTTTGCCTGGAAACCAGAGATGTTAGTAACGAGCAGTTAAAGCCTCGCTGTATCAGTACTGCTCAACTTTCATTTCTGAGGAGTTAATCAGCTTCTAGAGACATTTGAAATCGCCGTGCAGGTAATTATAACCTGTATGTGTGTGTGTGTGTGTGTGTGTGTGGAATGCGAGCGTTTGGCTTTTGCTCTATGTGGGATGGAGCGGGAGCTGTCCGCCAGCAATGGTGCTGAAATCAGCCCCATGGAACGAGGAAGTGATTTTGTCTTCGACACGCATCGGAAATACAAAGCGGGTCGTTTTAACGCATTTATAAGCGTAAGAAGACACTAGGAGTACAGTAGAGTACGAGATTCACCCGGACTCATTCATCAGCCAACGTGTCGGTGAATTCGGACTATAAGCTTGAGGGTTTGATTCGGATGAGGGAAAGTTTACGCACAGATTAAGGGATCCAGTCTTGCGTTGTATTGTAGTATAATTAATTCTAAGATTTACATTCTGAAACTCTTTCACAATAATCATAATAAGTATTGTTCTCAAATGTTATTTGATATTTAGGTTGCAATGTAATGTTGCCATTCCCCAAGAGAAGAACGAACGCTCCCTGCAGATTTACTTCAAATGTACACGATGCATGCTTATCCCAGAGCTTGTTATTAGCGCTATTTTTTCCTTGTGAAGGTTAAGTTACATGCAGGCACCGATAAGTCACTAACGGGAGCCCGTCTTAATTTTACAACTCTGCACTTTGTGTGAACTGTATGCGAGGTATATTGACCTCTACTGTCCTTCACATGTCGCATCTTGTGAAATGATCGGCTGGATAGTATTGTGTATGCCATACAGTCATTATTGTTAGCCTATAGTCTTTAGTAATGTTTTATCATATTACCTAAAATGCCTTCGTCTGTGACACAGTAAATGGTTTTGATCCAGTCAAACACATGATTTAATATGACAAAATCACACACATACTCAAATGAAAATTTTAAGTGTCAATTAAGTTAGAAATAGCCCCTTAGAAAAAAAAAACTGCCCACATCCACATTTTTTTTTTTTTAAGGTGAATAGCTGTTTATACAAAGTAAGCTTTTGCTATTAAGTAATTGTCTGTTTCACATTGTAGATCTGGCGACAAGGGACTACTTGAAAAGCTCAACCTGAATGTAATATTTGGTTGAAGAAGGCAGGAATAAAAAGCCATCATCATGAATTTTGTTATGAAGCAAGCTCTGGGAGGTAAGTTTCAGATTGTCCCGTTTCTCCAAACATGACATAAACACAGAATAATCTCAGAGCAGAAACTATACAGTCATGCAGTAAGCTTGCACAGAAACACCATCATGCTCAATCTGCTTATATATTACTGTTCTCTTGGCTTGTAAGTCATTTACTGCCCTTTATTTGCATGCACATGAAAAATGAACCAAGTGTTGCTTTTTTTGTCTTTGGAGTAGTGTTTTTTTTCTGTTTTAGTCCTGCATAGCTTATCTTTTAAGTCAAACAATGAGGTTTAAGATAATATTGTGATGGATTAGAAAGCACTTGATCTGTTGGACTGGTAGATAGAGGTCGAGAGTCTTTGCGCATTTCAAAATCTGCCGCAGTTCCCTGTTGCTTTCATGACATAAGTGTTTGTTTTCTAGCTGGAAGACAATTCAGATGTGTTTCTCTATTGTATTTACTATAACTTTTAAAGGACCTTTTTGTTCATTATTATTTTTTCAATTTTAATTATTTTTGCAAGGCACATTTTATATCTAGACACACCAGAATGACTGACTACTGATAATGTGCTCTGCCGAGTTTAATCAAAATAATAATAATTCCATAAATATTGGCATAAATAAATATGTCCAAACAGAACTGCATCTTAATGTGGTTCATTAATCTCCTTTGCATTTGTAATGATGATTTTATCCGTCTCACTCTGTGCAAACCTCTGCTCGTCAGAGCACTTAGCCCCATCAAGACTGAGATTGACAGTCCAGTCCCGAGGGATGTCACAGGAGCAGGACTGTGGTGGTTGATTAGCGGGGATGTGCTATAAAAAGGTGGCGAACGACCTGTTTCATTAACCAGCTGCCGGGTAAAGCAGCCCATGAGGGTCCTGCCCTAGTCCACTTGCTCCATCGATAAAGAAAATGAGTGAAATCCACTGAGCTGTACAGAAAAGGATTTCACCCTTGAGAAGAGAGAGTGGTCCCCAGCTTCATCTTTACTCCTAAGTTTTCTCTCTCATGTCCTTTTCTAAAAGTAGCAGCGCATATCTAAGATAAATTGAGCTTGGCTTCAGATGTTTTTGGGTTATTATGTTTTAAAGATTTCAAGTCGCCTATAACTAGATTTGCATTTCCTGCATGAATTACCAGTGCTTGCAAGGCAGCATGAGAATAAGTTTTAGGTAAGCTTAGTTTCAGGCTTCGGTTCTGTGCAAATGATGATGACTCTCATGGTGTGTCTTGTTTTCAGTTAGCTGCACACAAGAATCAGCTATAAATGGTTAAAGTGTCCATATTATGCAAGTTTATAAATTTACTTTTGGGGTCTGCTAGAATACATTTACATGATTTGAAAGTTCAAAAACACATTGTTTTTCTCATACCTTACACCCTCTGTCTGCCCGAAAAATACCTTTAAAACCCATCTTTCTAAAAAGCCCAGTCTGTTGTGATCGGTCAGACACTTAGAGTGTATGTCGGAAATGTAACGCCCCTTACCATATTTGGGTATCAGCTCCCGAGGCTTCATGAGCAGCTGTAAATGATTTATTTCATAATTTATGAATTTTGCAATATTGAATCAACTGTTAACCGACTTGAGCTGAATAATGATATAACTGTTTATAGCTGAATTTAGCTTGTTTCATTAACTAATTTCATACAGTTATTGAACTGAACTGAATCAACACTGAACTGAGCTGAGCTGAATATTGACACTGTACTCTCTTCAGGGCATCATTTGAATTTCTCTTATATTTCATGAGGTCTGTTTAATTTACTCTGTTATTTAACTGCTTTGAAACAGTCTGTATTGTATAAAACTTATATAAATAAAGGTGAATTGACTTGGCTTAAATATTATATCTTTGGTAACTTTGGTGTCAATATTAGAATATATATATATATATATATATATATATATATATATATATATATATATATATATATATATATATATATATAAATGTTTAGCCCACCCTGAGAAAAAGTTAAACAAGTGTTTCCTCAGTATGGCAAAATCACTGCTTTTAAGGGCGGGGCTTAAGCAGCCAGTGGGCAGGCATTATGCAAATATATAACACTGTGTAAGCTAAGTCACAGAAAAATAGCAAGAATACAAATGATGAGTGTTCTGTGTTGGAGAGATGAACTCGATTTAATGTGAACTTTTGTGATTTGTAACTCGGCAGATGCTAAATTACACATTCATGGAAGAAAAGTTCAAGCAAATAAGCATTTAAAATTATGCAACGAAGACCAGGCCAATTATAATTCTGTATGCATATTCCATATGCAAAAAAGAAAACCAATCACGTGATACCAAATAAATGGAAGAGGTTGTATGTATTTCCTCTAAAGCTTTTACTGCATCTTTCAGATGCAACCATAAATGCTTTACTATATCGGCCCATTTCAAACTGCTGCTCTGGGCTTTTTTTCTTTTTCTTTTTGGTATGCTTGCAGTCTCCACCGTTGATTGATCCTGTAAATCATGGAACAGGCAATCTCCATTTGCCAGCAGCCGTTTTGACAGGCCCCCACACATGGTTCTGACCGACTTTAGATAATAAAGCTCAGGCTGAAGTGAAATAATGGGCCTGTCTGGCTCAGTAAGAGATTTAGAGGCAGCAGGTCAGCATGTGGCGAGAGAGTTCGGCACTAAAGCTCACGGATGTAAGACTAATCATGGTTATGTGAGAGAAATCTCTTGGGCATCCCTGCAGCATCAGCCAGAGTGCAATCAGAATGGGAGGCCACCCCTATGCACACATGCACTCTCACACTTACTCATCTCACTTTCTTGCTGAATTACACACACGTTTGCTCTGTTTTCTTATCTTTTGCCCAGTACTGCGTTTTAGCGTGCTTAGTTGGGATTTAAAAGAAACTAATTAGTAATTAATATCAATTGACTGCACTGACACTGTTGGTTGAGAACAAAACTTGAAATTGAATTGAGATGAACAATGATACTGTTGTCTTCAGTAGAGGTTCTTTCTTCTACCTGAACTGAACTTGTTACATAATTTATGAACTTTTATAAAAGACAGTTGTTGAACTGAATTGAACCAACACTGAATTTAATAATGACACAACTGTCTTTTTTAGAGCTACAGAGCTGCTTTGTCTCATATATTTGGTGAAGTTTGTGAGATGTTTTAATATACATATTTTTATGCATATTTGGAATATTTCATTGAAATTATTATTTTAATAAAATGCACATAAAAAAACATATGCTCTCCAACTGAGGCAGATAAGTTTTTGATCTGTTATTGATTGTGTTGGTTTCTTCTTCATTACTATTGAGCTGTTTTGAAACAAACTGTATTGTATACAGTGCTATATAAATAAACGTGACTTGACTTGACATACACATACATTTTTGCAGTATTTCTTTCCAAATATAACCATGACTTTCTTGACCACTTTCTTTTAAACTTCCTTTTACCCCTCTCCATGCGTCTCTCTGGATAAAGCAACTCAATAGAGTGGAAAGAGAGTTTTGCATAAAGTTGGTCGGCGTTGTTAATAAGCTCGACATGCCTGAGTGTGTTTTCATTTTTTTTTAAAGATTGTTAATGTGCTCTCAGGCCCCACTGTATATAATTTTCATTTTTAATTGGGATGCTCACATTTGTGGTAAATTAACACCTGTTGTCATTAATAAGCAGAGGGTGCTCAGATGAATCCAATTTTAATCCAACTGCACTTAGGTTTTCGGATCTGAATCAGATCACGTTCACATTAGTGTCAATGCTCTCGCAGTTCCTGCGGGGTTCTGGCAGGCCACTCTGACAAAGGGTCATACATTAGCGTGGGTCATGGAAATGCATAAGCTAATCAAACGCCCCTAATCAGAAGCACAACGCAACCTCATGTCAATTGAAATTAACTTAACTGAGTTCTATTGAAGTGATGGCTGTGCAAAACTGTGCTGTAATACCACATCCCGGCTGTCACAGGGGTTAATTTGAGTTACTTTAATGACGGAAAAAAATTCAATCATGCGAAAACAAGCTATTACTTGTCACGTTTTCTCATTTTAAGATTCTACCCTATGTTGGCTGGGCATATCTAAAAGTTTGCCCCTTATTCTTATTCTTAAATTCCCAATAATCTCAGTTGTTGGTTGCAGGGGGGGGGGGGGGGGGGTCCATGACTCTTTCTGCGGGTTACCTTGTTTCAGCAGTAGGTGGTGATGTTATTATGAGTGAGACTTTGACTTATTTATTCTATCCAACCATTCAAAACACTAAATCATTCAGGAATGAAACATACCAATGTTTTTATGAGTGAGTCTTTAAATCATTCAAAAAAATCCAAATCCAAATAAAAAAGTCTTTATGAGTGAACCATGGAATCATTCAGTATACTGAATCATTCAAAAACATAGAATCATTCAGGAAAGAAATTAGTGTTAATGCAGATGTCATTGAATCATACATTCATACAATAAATTCTTTCAGAAACGCTGATTCATTTACTGACAATACAAGTCAAAGAAAGTATTTATGAGAGTCATTTTAGTCAATTGACTGGATGACTCTGGACTGTACACTGTGTGTTTCAACAGTTCTAAATCTGCAGAGAGTGATTCTACACACAAGAGGTTCTTTGGAACAATTGGTTTCCTTACACTTTTATATTTATATAAAATAAAATACAAATTAAAAATATTTTTTTTTTGTCATTGATCACTTACCCCCATGTCGTTCCAAACCTGTATAAGCTTTTTTCATCTTCGAAACACAATTTAAGATATTTTGGATCAAAACCAGGAGGCTTGAGACTGTACCATAGACTACCAAGTTGGTTACACTGTCAAGGTCCAGAAAAGTATGACAGACGTTGTCAGAATAGTCCATCTGCCATCAGCGGTTCAACCATAATGTTATGAAGCAACAAGAATGCTCACACTAGACAATATTAACAGTGCCAGAGCACATCTGACCTCCAAAGCCTAGTTCGTTTGACTTGTGTGATCATTTCGTTTAGCAGTCCCTGAGTTAGTTGAAAAAGGTGAGCAAAAGTGTGAGCGCTAACCGCACTGGAGAGCAGATCATTTGATACATGCTGCATAATTGTGTGAATATTTATGAGTGGCCAAAGCGATGGATGTGTACAGCAATATATTGTGAGAAGGCCATGTGTTACCGCGTCCTATACGACTCAAAATAATAAACCACAAAGTTAACAAAACAATGGACTCCACTGTGCTGAGCATACATTTCTCTGCTGTCTTCACATATAGATGGCGTAAAAGCAAACAGATCTTTAGATTACTACAGTAACAACAATATACATCAGTATATCATGTGTAACTTACAAGGGGAAATCAAAGCCTGTGACGTCAGGAAGCCCAGCTCTGTGCAGGCCTATTGATTTATGTGTTGACCTATAAACGACTGATTACTTACTTTCAGCCTGCATGATTTTTAACCATGTAATGAGAAGAACGGTAAATGCAATGTGCTGAAATCAATACAACAGCTGAGATAGGGCAAGGTGCCGATCCCTCCGCTGCAGGGTAGGAGGTTAAATGCTAGATCCGGCATTTCGGCTGGAATCAGACGGACATTAAATTGATTATAGGGCTTTTAGGAGCTCTTAGAGCCAAACTAATCTGACAGTCATCAAGTTTTAATTGTAATGTGAGCCTCTAAGGTGAGTGAAGGGAGCGAAATCAGGCTGAGAAGTGGTAATAAAGTATAGAATGACCAATAAACTCTATTACGTAGCGTCCTTAAAGGGATGTTGTGCTATATTTATCTAACTTCTGAGGATGATTTTGTCCTCAAAGTTGCATGGGTTATCAGACGGGTCATCGGAAAATTGGAGATGAAAAATGTTTACTGAACAATTTACTGAATTCTACATTACATAATATCTAAATGACATTTATATAGTGTTTTATTCTGTAAAAAAAAGCATGAAGATTAATTATTATCTATTTACAGTCATATAATTGACAGTCATCTGACAGAAAGCACTGTGCATGTAAAGTTAAAAATAAAATCAGCGAAAAATATAAAAATTTATTTATTAACATTTTTAATAAATAAAATTTTATACATCAAATAAATAATATATTTTAATATTTAAAATATTTAATATGGACAATTTATATACACATTATAATATATACAGTGCAAGGGTATTATCATATCTGGGGGTCATTAGATTACAATTTTTTGAAAACCACTGGTCTATATAGTTTAGTAAACCTACACACACTTTCCTTTCTTCATGCACACCTTGACACCTGTTTAAATTGCTCTCCAGGACAGGATGCAATATGTTTTCCTGTCCATCCTGTAGATAGTGTCGTGCCTGACCTTAAACCTGTGAGCGGAACACAACGCTCTCTCTGTTTCTTTCTCTCTCACTATCTCAATCCATCTCTCTTTCGGGCCAGCAGATGACCACATGGTAGGACACATGGGCAGGTTCTTCGGCTGTAGGTTTCTGGCTCTGAGCTGCAGGGACTACAAGTGTGCAATCGCCCTTTCAGTTCCACACAGAGAAAACACCTGTCATCATGACACACACACACATATACATACCCACAATGCACTAATGCATGTATCAAATTGACAATGTGATCCATTCTTGTGCAAATGATGCCTTGTGGATATCTTGTCAACACATCAATTCACGATCAATGCCCTTTAATTGCCAAGTCACATGCCGTGACACATTTGCACACACACTCGTATAAACACATACACATACAGACACAGCACAGATGGGCTATGTCCCCAGAATGACCGCGGGTTAGATATCTGGTCAAGCTACAGCCATTCATGTGTGTTATAAATGGATGAGTCATGACTTTGGACCGGCCGATGGTCCTACACGGTGCCATGGGGCTCCATAAGGTCTTTGCCAGTTTGACACAGCAAGCACACTTTACAGGAGAAAAAAAGGAAGTGAAATGATCTTCATTAGCAAGCAATTTAAAGCACAGAATCATTCACGAACGAAACGAACGTCATTAAATCATTCATTCAGTCGATTCTTTAAGAAATGCTGATTCATTTAATAACAAAACAGGTAACAGTCCTTATGAGTGAGTCACTGAATCATTTCAGTCAAATGATTTAACATTTAAAATCATTTGAGAGTATCTGATACTGACCAAAAGGGCACTATAGGGTCATGCAGAGAAGACAAATCATTGATTAAAGTTGTTATTTTTGTTTTCTTGGCACATAAAAAAAGCATTCTTCTAGCTTCATAAAATTTCTTAGTTAAACCACTGATGTCACACAAATTATTTTAACGATGTCCTTGCAATATTACTGAGCCTTGATTGTGTAAGCATCCTTGCTGTCTATGGGAGGGTTAGAGAGCTCTCGGCATGCATCAACAATTCTTAATTTGTGTTCTGAAGATGAACAAAGGTCTTACAGGATCGGAATGACATAAGGCTGAGTAATTAATTACAGAACTATCATTTTTGGGTCCCTTTAAGCTATAGGTGCGTTTTTAACATTTGAGTTTGAGATTTTACTTATAAGATATTACAGAGCATTTTGCCGCCAAATCTATGCCTGTGTTTAAAAAAGATCTTGGCTGGTTAGTATTAGCATTAACATTTCAAATGGTACATTCTGCAACGACAACATACATTAAGAAAAAAAAGTATACATATATATATATATATATATATATAATAGCAGCATGTAGTTAAAATGAAAACTAAATGCAACATTTTAATTATAAATTTTTATATACAATGACTCATCATCCAACTCCTGCTGGTGAATGTTGTAACTACACAATTCACTGGGCAAAAAGTATCTTGCAACATATAAATTATGTAAGGGAAACAGGTCAATTTAGCTCAAAGGGAATCATTTAAGATTTTAAAGGGAATTTGAACAGAATCACTGTTTCACGGCTGTTCACGGAGACGCGCCTGCGGTTCAGTGAACGAGCCGTTTAACATCAAATCTGCGCTGGATACTAATATCCAAACTATAGTGAAAACACTATCAATTAGCACAGTAACAAGATCGGCAGTTTAAGACATTAACTTGTAAGCACAAAACACAAGATACTTCTCTTTTCAACATGAATAAGGCTTTATTAGATAAATCTAAGACATATAAACTAATCTAACACATAAACACACGCACACACACATTCACACAAGTTGCAGGAAGATCGAAAGTTAGGGAAAGATGAGTTTAAGAGAATGGAAATATGGAATCCCAAGTTTACAGCAATACGTTAAATTGCATAGACATGAACAACCATCAATCACTTAATTAGCGCTCGCATTGAGTTCCTCAATGGGGTTAAAATTATATTAGATACACCAGCACAACAAATATCTGGGAATACGTTGCCTTCGTTTGCTGTGAAAGGGACTCCCGTTGAAAGGGGTATCCCGGTGTCGCTGATTGGCTGGAAGTTCAGTTGGCTGAAGTGACGTCTTGGGGAGCCCGTGCTTGGGCGTTGGCTGAAGCTGGAGTTGTGTGGCTGGTCGGAGTTCAAACGCGCAGACGAGGTCGACGTTACAAAACTTAACTCAGAACACGAAAATCTCAAACGGAAAAGAAAAGAAATAAAGTTTGACGAGACTAGGTTGTGTTCCTTCTCATTGTGGCATAAGTAGCAGCAGGCAGGCACGCTGGAACCGCGCTCAAAGAACCATGATGACTAACCACATGGCTAGATGCTACAAGCTAAAGCTAGGTAGCAAAGCTACAAGCTAAGAGCAGGCATGACTGATAGCACGAGCAAGGCTGGAGCTAAAAGCAGACTAAAAGCCGACATGGCTAATAGCAGCAGGCAGACTAGAACTAAAAGCAAAAATTTAATCGTATCCAAAGTATTTAAACTTTCCTGTTGGCCACCCCTCAAATGTTGCCTTGACCAATCAGATATGTTCTTGGGGTGGGTATCATAAATCATTTGTTTATCTTACCAAGCATGTGGTTCTTGCCTCACAGGGTCTAATTTTGGACATGATTCCTATAACATGATTATGATATATTTTATAAATAAATGATTGTCAGGACAATATCAAGCAAGAAAATGCGATTATTTCAATACTAGACATGACTAGGTATCCTATAGTTATCAAAAGACATACACAATAAGTGATTATACTTGATAGTCAAATGTGTGGGTTACACGTAAATGAATATGGATTTAACCAATGGAATGATTCATTCATAAGACTTTTTTGAGTTCATTCTGGTCCATATATAATGTATAAAAAGGGTTTCTTTGCCATTCTCTGGCAAAGGACTTTTCTGTGAAGACAAAGGTTTAAAGCACTTCCCCCTTAGGAATTTCAGTCTGGTTTCACTGGCTGGGGGGGGGAAGTCAATGCAAGTATTTAACTTGATCTCCTGGGTTTACATGTGATGTCCAGCGTTGCATTCCAATCACGAACAATAAATTTGACAATCTCTTCTTCGAATTAAAATTGTCAATAATTGTTCTATTGGTGTTAATGTTGAAAGCTGTTGTGTGAACAAGTTGGTTGGTTGGTTATCTTGCTTGGTTCTTGTGGCACTAGAACTGATTTATGACTTCCTGAGGAATTCAGCTCATGTTTCAATGCACACAGCTCTGATAGACTCTTTGATTTGTCTGATTTGACTCATTTCTGCTACAATTACATATAAATTCAAATAACGATTTCATTATATATAGTAGATGTTTTACCAGTAACTGTTAACAGTTAGTAACTGTAAAAATTAAAGATTTGATTTTTCTTTTTTAATGACATAATTTTCTGTAAAGTTGCTTTGTAATGATTTGTTTTGTAAAAAGCGCTATACAAATAAACTTGAATTGAATTGAATTGAATTGAATGAAAGATCAAAAAGATAAAGAAAGCAGATTAATTTTCATAGTCGTCTTTGATCATATTTATCAAGGTTATCAACAGTTTTGGCCACGACCAGTTAGTAATACCCTTCATCTTAAAATGTAAGACAATTCTACATGCAGTGCTCATCAGTGTGATCACTCCCACTTTGTACTCTGCAGTTATTGATTCAGGCAGGTGTCAGTAGATCATTAGAAAGGTCTTTTTAATCAGTAATCATTATCACCATCATAACCTACTATCATCCTTCACCTCATCATCACCATTGGCATGGCATTGTTATCAAACATTTCCCCATCTCAACTTTTAAACTGAAATTTCACTAAATGAATATTTTATAAGAACCCATGTAAAAAAAAAACTTGGTAATGCTCTCTTCCCGATGCACACACAGTCATTACTGCCCCCCTGAAAAAAAAAAAAAGTTAAAATACAGAAAAAAGTGATTTAGTACCTACTAGACGTTGTCCAAATGGCCCCATTAAAACCTGTTTGACATTTCATTTCTTTGATTCATTACAGGCAACTCTCAAAGCTCTCTCTTCAACTGCAGTGGGCCTAATATTAATCCAGTGTCGTGAAACCATTGTGAGGTTAATCTTAACCATAAAACAACTTGGCCCAGGGAACAATTATCATACTCCGTATCCCAGAGGTCCTCAGTGAAGATCATTATATGTCTGCCGGCATGACAAAAACTTTAAAACGTCCTTGTTTTAAGACTTTTTCAGCCACAAGACGTCTGACCTAAATGAGGAATATTCAAGTGTAGAAATAGATCCAGACGCAATAAACTCAGGATGTCTCTTGAGGATTGAACACACTCTAAATAAAATCTCAAACTAATGAGTGAAAGTCAACACCCATAATGTTCTCATGCAAATTACATAAAGGAACCTCGGCAAGCAAAAAATAGGTTGCCGACGTCAGCTGTTAGATAACCTTGACATGCCACTCTCTGACTGTTGGGTCTCCGAGGTGCTATCCGGTATCCCTGCGAGAGAACTCCATCACTCGCTGGCACAGGGCAGAGGTCTTTTGGCCGATACGCTGCTTGCCCTTGACTGCTGTCCAAAATGACGGTCGCGACCCAGCATGAAACTCTGGCAACCTTTCTGTCCCTAGCAGAGGTAATCTTACAGCAGGCCTGGAAAGGTTGCGAGCTGTTCCCTTTTCGTGACTGCAGTCGCAGACGCTACTTTCTGTCTACTTTTTCTCCAGCGTTCATCAGCTATGACCCACAGGTTGGTGTGAAGGTCTATTAAGGAGTCTGGTGCTTTTGTGATGAACTACTAGACCATTTGTCAGTGTATGTGTGCGTGTGTGTGTTTGATATTAAGTGTACATGTGATCGTTGGTGGACGTTTGGCCTGTGCCAACAATAACACCAGGTTATGCGATCACACTCTTTAATGGAATGACTATTTCAGCCTCATTACCAAATAGATGGAGTCAGTCCTTTTATCAACAATACAGAAACATGCTACAAGAGTGAATGCTCATTAATGTGAATTTTTTGCTTGAGTCTTCTGTATTCTGTAACTCTGAACATTTCTAAATCTTGCTCTATCTGGTTTAGTTGCTTTTGGTTCTTTTTGGGTTCTCTTTGTTCAAGCTGATACAACAGCAATACAGTGCACATATTGTTATAAATACAGTGGTATATTTGCTTATACTACTATCAGTCAGGTCAGATTGAAGGAGTCATATCCCCCTCTTGTGAAGGTTGTAATACATTTTCTAGGCTTTAAGTGGCTAATGGAAAAAGGGCTGAACAGAACAAGGTTGAGTGTTTACAGTATGTTTTGAACATTGCTATTTAGTTTTGGCTTCATGTTTGATGACAGAAGGAGACCAAACTAAACATTGTCCCTGAAATATCAAAGCAACAGTAATCCCAAAGACTATACATTGCCAAAAAAAAAAAAAACCCTGCATTTATATATATATATTAATGTATGAATATTTGCATGTCACGTCTTCAACATACAACTCGTTTTTTAAATGCTTTCCAACTATGGACCCTTACAGGTGACTTATATGTTTTTTGTGACACAAGCCAAACTTAAATGGTAAGGTAATGATTGTCTTCAAACAGGTTTCCCAAATACTCTTACATTCTCTTGGCTGAGCCAGAAGCTGAGATGTCAGAAACCCATGTTTTGACAGCACCACAGGGTTGAAGTGTTTGCACACTTCAGGAAGTCAACCTACAAAAAGGTTTACTTATAGTTGTCACTGCACATTAATCTAAGAAAAAGGCGCTTTCACATCAGAATAATCACACACTTCACCTTTACGGTCAACTAGAGTATATAAAACGTCACCAGCACATCAAGAAACAAGTGTGTGATTCTGTCAGTGGTTTCAGACAGAACCGGATCCCAGCATTACCCCAGCTTCCGCTGATGCAGGCAGCAGGATATGCCATTCACCATCTGTCACAGGGAAATTCCTTCACCCTCTTGTGAAAGTTGTAATAAATTTTCAGTGCCTTAAGTGGCTAAAAGGAGAAGGGCAGAACAGAACAAAGGCGAGTGTCTACAGTACGTTTTGATCACTGCAAGCTATTTTTGGCTTCACATTTGCTGGCAGATGTTCAAACGACTTCAATAACATTCTTGTCCATGAAGCACTAAAGCAGTTGAAAATCAAAAGATGATTCATTGTTTACATTGCAAAAAAAAAAAAAAAAAAATAAGAAAAAAAAAAGAAAAAAGAAAATCCATAATTTGCTTCAGCAAACCTGCAGAAAAATTAAAGACTTTTTAAACCATATACCTTTAATTATTGTATTGTTCTTACCTCATTGACATTTCTTTAATATCAAACTTAATATTATAGTATTATACACCTTTAAATGAGTCTCAACAGTTTATGTAATTTGCTTCTGAAGTTAATTTATCTTAAGAATGTTCAAATATTTCATAACTGGAAAAGTCAAATGCTAAATTACGTTAACAATTTTTTTTCTCTTCTTTTTTTTTTTTTACATTCATGGTTCAAAGCCTTGAATTCCAAAGTGCAAAGAGAAATACAAATGTTCTATTCAGCATCTCTCACCACTTCCTCACCTGGTGCTACACACCCACTAAAATCTATTCCAGGAGAGAGAAAGAGAGCGGCCTTGCTTTTAACAAATGGTGTATATGAAATTATGCAGCATACTCAGTCACTGTGGTCCCTGTGACACTGGTGGAGAGTTATGGCCTACAGTGACGCCATTGCAAAACCATTCATCAAGTTGAGCTTTGCACTGTGTGCAGCCTTTGGAATATAAAAAGGGAGTCCATGGCCTCCAAACGGTGTTGTGTTCACACGGGGTTGTAATACCACGGCTCCAATACGTTGCACGCTTCTTAAATCATGTGCTTTTAACATATTTTAAAACTTTCATAAACAAATGCAGATACACATCAAACATTTCTATTCGGTGATAGGTCAAAAAATTATTAAAACCAGAATTATATGATCTTTAAAATGTACTTTAACAGAAAAAGCATCTTTTGTAAAGGAAGTTTCTTTCTCTATTTTTGAGTTGAAGGTCTCAGAACGAATCTTGTGTTTCGGTATGCCTTCAGAGCGGTACCCAAATGGTGAAGGTAGGCGTCAGAGAGTAGTGGGCGTCTGGAGAGGCCTCTGCTGACCCACCAACACTTTACAGAGTCCCAGCAGAGCTCCGCTAGAAAGCACCACCTCCATCTAAACAAATACTTCCAGCCAGTACTGAAAGCCAGGAAGAGCAAAAGATGCCAAACACACTTCTTTACTTACAGTTGACTTTTGCTTAATACCTGTCTTCTGAAAGCTGCAATGATTTATAGCCTTATTTGTAATTTTTATGTGCAACCCCAGATTTGATAAAAATATAGAAAAAACACACATACATTTATGGCATTAAGTCTTGTTGCGTGTGATGTTCATTTACAAATAAACTATGGGAAATTAAAAGCAGAGAGCTACTACAGCTTTGAAAGTGTTCAATATGAAACTGTAACTGTAAAATTCAAATTCACAAGGGTTGAGCTGTGAAGGTTTAGCACTGCGCCCTTGTGCCTGTAATAAGTGTACTGTATATTGCTCTGGATAAAATGACAAATAGGTAACTAAGATAGGAAACACACTCAAGAATCTCCAGTTGTGGGTACAGCTGGTGTTTTGATGAGGCTGCAGGTTTGCTCAGATTCATGGACTTGTCAGTTCTGTGTTGTTCTAATATGTCAAGGTCAAGGTCGACTTCATTTTCCTCCAGAGGGCAATTTGTTTCACAGCCGGCAGTAAAACATAAAAAAATCAACAACACCACAACACACAGGCAAAAAAAACCCCCAAAACAAAACAAAAAAACAATGACTTCCATTAATAATATACATTAAAAAAAGAATAATATAAAAAAAATTATGGCAGCTCGTATAAAATAATTTTTTAATCCTACATAAAGGCAAATAATATATACGAGTAGAAGTAAGCAACTTAAAAACATTCTGCAGGGGATGGCTGAGATCATTCGTAATTAATTCAGCTTTCTTCAGAGTCCTAAACTTATACAAGTCTTTCAAATCATTTAAAGTGGTGTCAACAATCTTACCACACACTTTAACAATTCCCTGCACTCTATTTCTGCTTTTTA
This sequence comes from Carassius gibelio, assembly GCF_023724105.1. NCBI lineage: Eukaryota > Metazoa > Chordata > Actinopteri > Cypriniformes > Cyprinidae > Carassius > Carassius gibelio. The sequence continues at coordinate 13,051,180 of NC_068409.1, forward strand.
CATTAAGTGACCCATACCAACACACAAATGAGAAAATAATGACAGATTCAATACAAGAGTTAAACATCTTCATGAAAATACTGTCCACATTAAAACTACAAAGCTTCCGCCAATAAGACATACGCTGGTGGGCTTTCTTACACATACTGTAGCATTCACATGAGCCTCAAAGGTCAACTTTTCGTCTATTACAGTATCAAGGTAATTAAACTGACATACAACTTCAACAACATGATCATTAATAACCACAGGAGAGATGACTGTAGGATTCTTCCTAAAATCTATAATCATCTGTTTAGTTTTAAATACATAAATGTCGAGAAAGGACAAATTACACAAATCAATACAATCTACCGGTACAGGAACATGACCAAGATCCTCACTATTTAAAACGGAAACAATCAATGAATCATCTGCAAACTTAATGATATGACGCCTCTGTAGTTGCTTTTGACACTCATTAGCATACAGCACAAATAAAAGAGGTGCAAGAATGCATCCTTGTGGTGACCCAGTCGAAGAAAAATGTATATCAGATAAAACCCTGTTTACTTTCAGACAGTGAGACCTATCAGTTAAATAATCCATCAGCCAACATATCAGCCCAGAATTAATGTTTTATAAACCCTATTTATCCATTCTGCTAAGATATGAAGCTGGATACAGTTAAATGCAGATGAAAAATCACACAAAAGTCTTAAAATCGGATATCACTAAACTGCAGTGAACGCGCTCACAACAGACTCGGAGGAGAAGACAATGCTGAATAAAGTAGTAGTTTTTGCTATTTTTGGACCAAAATGTATTTTCGATGCTTCAAAAAAAAATCTAACTGACCCTCTGATGTCACATGGACTACTTTGATGATGTTTTTCTTACCTTTCTGGACATGGACAGTATACTGTACACACAGCTTCAATGGATGGACTTAGAGACTGAGAGAATGACATAATTTTGATTTTTGGGTGAACTAACCCATTAACTGCTTGTTTGATACCTTTGAAGTGGTATTTATTCATCATTCATCCTCTATATCAAGTAACTTTATTTTATTGAATATAATTAAATGGATAACAGTTCAGTTTTTATCTTTTTGTTGTCATTCAGGTTTTGAACAACATGAGAGGTAGAAAAAGATGATAGAATTAAAATTTTTGGATGAACTATTCTATTACATGGACTCATCTGAGAGAGAAATAAAAAAAATCCAGAGCATGGTGAATCACTTTAAAGTGATTGTATTCTTTGACAAGCTGAATTAAAGACAGCACATTTCACTATTGATAAGAGATGCCTCAAAAATGTCAGCCCACTTAGCATGACAAACAGACAGCCCTGCTTCTAGGAAAAAGAAAAAGAGGGTTCAGAGGGCAAACGAAAGAGAGAATCAGTCTTGTGTCTACTCTTCCTTCAATGCTCATGCCATTTTAACACATAATAAGATCATCTCGAAGAGGGGTCAACACAGCATATGCAGTCTTGCTTAGATCAACATGATTTCAGGACTGTAGTGTTTGTTTTGGAGAAGAATGCCTTTTTTTTTTTTTTTGGAAATGCTGAGCTCATCTGGATGGCTGGCAGACAGACATGTGGACAACTGAGACTGTGGGTGTACAGACATCAAAGGACGGAATTGTCCTTGAAACAACAGCTAGTCATATCAGTCTCATCCATACACTCCAACACACAAATACATCTGACTACAGGCCAAACGCACTGGACCAGACTGACCCGTCCTGGGAAAAGAAGATAACATGGGATCCAAAAGACACAGTCCACATACAACATCTAATTTAAACCTGTAAACAAAGGAAGTTTTGAAAACACTTAAGTTTATTTGATGCACCTGGATTATCTTGCCAGGAAGACAGAAGGGGCGGACGGAGACAGACAGATAATGTGACTCCCATAAAATAATAAATGGAAGCAAAATCAATTGCTATCAACCAATGCTTCAGTTGAACAATTCCAGAGTCATGCATGGCTGCACATGGAAAGGTCAGAGACATGAATGGAATTGCACAAGCCACATCTCAGAAAGAGCACAACTGAGTACTCTATGGAAGAAAACATCAGAGGAGGGCTGTGCACCAGTGTCATTTGCTGTTATTGTAAGTCAGAGCAGACAGTGGATGAGCAAAGCTATAATGTAGGAATGTAATTAGCGACCCATTTGTGGCTAATGCACAGAGATAGCAGTGTAATAGCTCAAAATGGGGGCCAGCATAGAGACCATCAGTTCCATAATAACAGACAATTCAAATGGGGAGGTTGAAAGTGCCTCTCTTCCTTTACATTAACAGGTCAGAGGGCACTGGGCTTGATTTTTCTCTGATGATCTACTTAGAAAATAATGCAATTTTTTCCATACTTGAATTTTGAACAATTTGAACACTACAGTTGCATCTCAATAAATTAAAATGCAATGGAAAATGTCATTTATTTCAGTAATTCAAGTAATTCAACTCAAATGTGTTGAGATTGAATTGGTGGGTTTTTGGTAAATGTGAGCCAAAATCATCACAATTAAAAGAACCAAAGACTTAAACTATTTCAGTGTGCACTGAATTAATTTAATACACAAGTTTCACAATTTGAGTTGAATTACTGAAATGAACTTTTCCCACAACATTCTAATTTATTGACACCTTTTAATGCACCTGTATATTTTAGATTGAAACAATGTTTGACAACATTGCTGTTATTTTTGATCAAGTACATGCACACTTGGTTAGAAAGAAGAAGGTAAACATTTAAAATGGTAGTGTTTACATTGAAATAAAAGTTGTTCTAAGACATTGCAAATATAGTCATTGTGGATGGTTCAGCCTAAATTATTCCCTTAATACTATTCAACATAATCTAGATATAAATTTTGATTTGACTAAATATACCAGTATTTTCTGGAGAATCTGTGATGGCACTGTAAGATTTCTGAAGAATGACAATTTTTCTTGTTTTCCTCTGTGAGCTGTCATCATGTTTGTGCCGCATTCGTAATGATTTATGTCACTATTACACCTCTGCCAGGCATGATTAATTATTTAAACATTTTGGCTCATTTTTAACATGAAGAAAAATCACTAACTTGGATCAACATGTCAGAATCTATGAGCGACGAGACACAGAGGTAGTTCTGGAAGTGCATTCATAAAAGCAAACAGCCCAGTGTTCATACTACAGAGGCTGTTCCAGCACAGGACATGATGTCACCATGGGCCATGTTCTGAGTTGAGTTGGTTTCATGGTGAGCTTTGTTAATGAGGGGGAAACCAAAATGATATGCTAGGCTTCAGGGGTGAGAGAGACAGGGACAATGGTGGTATATGCTTAAAGCGGTTAATTACTGATGATTTCGATTAGGGAAGAAGGATGCTGGAATGCAATGAGGGTGAAGCTGATTAATTAGAATCTGCTCATTACACGATAAGATCTTAAAAAAGGGTATTTAACCAGGAATGGGGGTGTAAACCCAAAATCAAAGCCACTTGCTTGTAGTTTCCACAGTGCTAAAGTCTCTCGTAATTCAAAAATTCCCATTTTAGCTCTTCTTCACGCTGCAAAAATTACTTAATGAGGAAGTCGTGGCCTAATGGTTAGAGGGTTGGACTCCCAATCGAAGGGTTGTGAGTTCTAGTCTCGGGCCGGATGGAATTGTGGGTGGGGGGAGTGCATGAACAGCTCTCTCTCCACCTTCAATACCACGACTTAGGTGCCCTTGAGCAAGGCATCGAACCCCCAACTGCTCCCCGGGCGCCGCAGCATAAATGGCTGCCCACTGCTCCGGGTGTGTGCTCACAGTGTGTGTGTTTGTGTTCACTGCTCTGTGTGTGTGCATTTCGGATGGGTTAAATGCAGAGCACAAATTCTGAGTATGGGTCACCATACTTGGCTGAATGTCACTTCACTTCACTTTAATTGACTGTTTTTCCAGTAAATATATCTAAAAATAAATCCAAGTAGACACATTTACTGCTTAAGCCACATTGCTTAACATATTAACACTTGTTTCTCATGAGTATAATGTGTACTGACAGATTTTTGGACTTGTTCACACTTCAAACAAGGGGGAAAAAATTAGTCAGTGCAGTAAGACAATGAACATTTCTATTAAAGATTCTGTCGTGCCACCAGTTTCCTTTAATGCATTGTTGCTGGGAGGTCTGAACAGGTTTGGGTCCATTTTGTGAAACTGGTTTGGGGTTTTGAGGGTATGTTCTTAGTAATCGTTCAGAATTGTGTGTGGTTACAATTGTTGGACTATAGCACCAGATGTGCCATTGGGTTGCCAGAGATACAGTATACATTAGTGGATCTTCTTGGTACAGTATTGCTCTTGCTATGTGGAGCTCCCGGATACAAATCTTGATGAAAGAGTTCAAAGATGTGAAAAAGCTATGGCATGATTGCTCACGCAAATTTGCTGTTGTTGCATGTTTGCTTTTACAATATTGGTAAGATTTAAGGTTGGCGGAATATATATTTAAACACAACAGAGCATTAACATTTTAGCACCAATCACCTGAGATTTCATTTTTGAACAGTGCAACGAATACACAACAACCAACATTATAGAATAGTGTCAGATTCACAATAAACTGTTTCAGATAAAACTGAACACACTTTAAATTACACACGTTGGAACTTCCACTTTTAAATGGTCGCAAACATGCAAGAAGTAACATAATAAATCTTTGAAGAAATGTTTTTCAACAAACTCAGGTTGATCTTTTGTATATTGCTTAATGGTGGCACCAGTATATATATAAAAAAACACATTAGTAATTATTGCTACAACATGGTGTCTGATTATACATTTTAATATGTTATGTAGTGATGTTTCTAAAGCCAATACATCTTATTGTAATTTTAAAATACTAAAAAAGGGCCTTTTTAACCTTTTTACAGTTAAAATATTGATATAAATATTGATTCTACATGTCTAAATTCTTATGAAATGAATAAAAATTAAATGCAAAAAAGGATTTGAATCACTGTTGGACATTTCAGTTCAACCACTGAAACTAAGCACAACACATGAACATCTTGGTGACTAAAAAGTGCATAAATATTTAATGACACAAGCACTGAGGCATTTCATAATTGGTTGTCTTTTGCTAAACAACACGCTTTGACATTCTAGCACTGCATTGTTTCTGAATTCTCTTGGCACAGCAATTTGTGGTTGGTGCTGTGACCAAAAAAATAATTAAATAAAAAAAAATTACATTTTCTGAAAAGCTTTCTTGACAGATATATTCGGACAAATAACAGATGTACAATATGCTAGTTTCATCACCAGTTGTCCTGCTGGTGCTCTAGCTGTTGTGGGCCATTGTTTGCGTTGCTTTGAGCCTACTTGTCATTGTATCGTTTGGCCTTAGGATTTTAAACACAAGTGTGTGAACAATCCAAGTGGTTCTGACATCAAATAAATCAATGTTCATGTTCATTCTTTTTTTTTTTTTGCATCTTGCACAGAAAGCCTACCATGCCCACTCCATTTGCCAGTCTCCCCTCAAGGATAAAAAGGTTAATCTTCCAAGTGAGCAGGTCCTGTCAGGTGCATTACAGTAATGACGAATGTAATAGATCCAGACAATGGCATTGTGTACACCAACTGCATCTCTGCAACAACTGTGTGAGTCTTTGAGCAACGGCCAGAGGGTCAACACACTCACCGTATGGCTCACTGAGTGTTAAGCCAGATAACTCGAGAAGAGACTGAGCTTTCTGGGTTTATCATGATACAAATGCCATGTATAAGGCTTCCAACACTTAATGTGCCTGCAAGACTGAATGAAAAGTGAGGATCTGTGGTTAAACGAATCGCAAGAGGTTCATCTATGATCCTACCATAGGAAATGTCATCTTTTATCCATATATTAATTCTTCAATACTATCTTAAGTACATTTCCTGGAAGACAGTGTCAGGCGGGTAATTCCTCAACTCTTGCTTCAGAAACAGACTTTAACATCCACGGAAGCTTTATACTGCACAAAAGGTTATTTAAGAACTGTTTCATTACTGAAAAAAAATAATAATAAAAAACAAAAAAAATAAATATATATATTTTTAACATGTTAAACCCCAGCACTGCTCTTCAAACCCTGACAGCCTTGAGAACAAAGTTAAAGTCTGGATACAAAAGGGGAGAGCTGTTAAAATAAGACCTCCCTCTTGTGCCTTTTGGGTATTCATGTACCATTGCTTCTGTCCTTGTCTAAAACATTTTCTGTGAAAGATGAGCCAAACGAGGCAATAGCAAACGGAAGCTTGGAACACTGGGAGTAATAAACAGCCTGGTTCTGCAAGATATAGCTATTGATATTCCTGGGCAAGCCAGAAGAAGGTCCTCATGGTGAATGAGTCAGCATAAATCAAAACCTACAACATATTGCTTGGCTCTCTTTGTTTCAATGTCCTTGTCCAGTCATTAACATTGGGGAATTCTTGATATTTAAAAAACTGATGCCTTAGAGGCTTGGCAAGCAGTTATAGAATCTTCCCTTTCAGTAATAAGACATTTGAAATAACTCTGAATATTTGTCAGGTCACCAACTGTCCTTGAAACATTTGAACATTTTGTACACTGTACATCTTGCAGCACAGCTTGACACACAGAGAACTGAGATAACACTAGTGCATGATGTGGAGAGAGTTCCTTATATCATCTGTTATATATTCCACTGCAATATTTTATTGTTCTGCCCCAATTTCTAATTGTAAATTTCAACTTCTGTGTGTGATATTCATTGGGTTTTGAAGACAGGGTTGCACATTTGGAACTTTGAAGTTGATAGAAAACAGGCCTTAGAGACAGAGAGTGATCCCTATTTAATATATGTTCACTTTCATACATACACATTTATGAAACATGATAAAATGTGAAATTAATAATAGATAAACTTGTGCATAACCTGTGTTCTCAATTAAGAAGTGTGTGTATGTTTGTGTATGAAGTTGAAAAAGAAAATAAATTACACATGCAAAAAAAAAAAACTATGTTTTTAGTAAAAACAAAGTTAGAGTATTTAATTTGACACCAAATAGATGCTGGCAAACAAAAGTTGTATTGGCTAGATGGAGTAACCAAATTGTAACGGAGCTGATGAGATGTGAGATGTGCAGAGCTTTATTCATAAACATTGTCAAAACAGGCAAGTGTCAAACAATGGCACACAGGTATATCTCGGGGAAGACAAGAGTAATCCAAAGCGGCATGGTCAATCGATGGCTAACAAAATCGAGAGGGCTTGGCAAAAGGGGTAATCCGAAAACACAAGCAATAGTCCAGGGGTGCGCTTCTCAAAACCATAGTTGCTAACCTGTTAGCAACTTGGTTGGCAATGGGAAATTACATTGCAACCAACAAAGTTGCTAACTAAGTTAGCAACTATGGTTTTGGGAAATGCACCCCAGGCTGGGGCAAACAGTATCCAAAACAGGGCTAAGAACACGGGATATTCAAAACACACAGGCAAGAATCAAAAACACGAAACAAGGCAAAACTATGACTTTGACTAGACTAGAGAGTAGGCTACTTGAACACATTCTGTTCAAATCACTATGTGAAAGTACACTGACAAAAACAAACTGTCATACTTCATTATACCTTTATTTATCACAAAAACACTTGAGTTTAGACAAAAAGTCATCAAGATGTATTTTCATCATGTTAACTGTGCTTGGTAAAAGCCCAATCAACACATCAACAATAAACTCTATAAATGTGCTTCACCATTGTGTAATTTCCACTAAGATTCATACTATTGATTTAATGCAGAGTCAATACACTCACTTGTTCTTTTCAGTGGCTTTCTTAATTTGACAAGGTGCTAAAAAGAACTCATCATCAATAAAACATTAGAAATTCAGTACTGTCTTGAAAGTACACTCTATCCTTCTCACCACTGTAATGGAGAACATGGGGATTTTTGGATCAAATGCTTGTGAGTTGTTTGTGCACTGCTGTGGTTTCAGTGGCCTCAATGGTTTAGAGGACAAACCCTAAACACTATAACTGCCATATTAACACTGGATTTATGGACTCAGAGGAGAACGGCTGCAGAATCACACCCTCATTGAGACTCTGCATAACTCTGAATCAGATTGTAAGCTAATAATCAGGTCAAGGTCCGGTCCCTCTGCAATTAGCAAACACCTCAGATTGATGAATACCTGGATGCCTTGAACAGAATAGATAAATGCTATTCTTCTGGATCAGATAAGAAACACAGAAAAGGGCCTCTATTCAGACTGTCAAAGGATTCTGGATTGATAATTTGGTCCCACTGGATATTAGGTGGCCTTAACTACTATGTACTGTATATTCGGGAAAACAGCACTCTTGTTCATATGATATTACTAAACTATATGATATAAATATAAGACAAAAACCCATATGGGGCATTTTAATAAAATAAATTATTTAGTTAAATCAACAGCCCTAATATAGCTACATATTAAGTTAAATTAAGCATAAATATAAATACTTTTTGTGCTGGACTAGCTGGTTGACCAACAAACCATGCAATCCAACTGGTAATACTTCACATTCATTTCTGGTTAAACTAGATAAGAAGCCTTGAGGTGACCAGCTACCCTGTTCTTTTCAGCAGGCCAAACAGCACAGCTTCACCTTAATGGTGTCGGCAAGATAAAGTGAGTCTAATCCTGTGAATCGACAAATTACGTGACCTGCATGGAGCGCAATTGTCCTTGACCTTGGCTTATTGGCTCAATGCATGCTTCAATATGTCTCGCCAAATGGCTTTTTTTTCAAAGCTGTTGGGAGAAAAAGATGAAAGAGGAGGGCAAATACCAAGCTGCTTAACCAACACTGTGCATTTGAATAATGTATTCTGATGAGACTCACTCGAGGGCTTTTCGAGTGTCGCTTTGACCCATCCATAGCGTTCTCATGAGCGTCATGCTGGGAATGGGATTGTCCTCGAATGAGTTTTCATAGATCTCATGATTAACTGAATGCAAACAAATTCCGTCACACACAGGCAGAGGCTGGGAGGGACGTAGGCGAGCCCAAATTTGAATAATGGTGTTAGTTATCTTGGGAATCAGAACAGAACTGCGAGATCGATGGCTGATTTCTGGGAGTCACAGTGGAGGATATGTTTGCACACAATAAGAAAAGGCGGTCACACTTTATTTTAAGGTCCAATTGTCTCTATTAACTAACCATTAATTATGACTTTTGGCTCAATTAACTCCTAATTTAATGCTTATTATTAATTGATAAGGTAGTTGTTAAGTTTAGGGTATTGGGTAGGATTATGGATTTCATGCATTATATGTACTTTATAAGCACTAATAAACAGCCAATATCTTAATAATAGACATGCTAAAAAGAAACTAGTTATCAGTGAGAATTGGACCCTATACTAAAGTGATACCGAAAAGGCAAATTTAGATGGCTAATACTTTACAATACCAAGTCAAGTGACAGAGAACAACAGAGGAGAATTTGAGGGGTTTCGATTTTTCTCATTTATAGCTCATGAAACATACCTATTACTCGGTCCAAGTATCAAGAACTGTTTCCAGTGCTTCTCCTGAAACCTCTTACAGGAAATTAAAAAGAATTGTTGGCATACAAAAGAAGAAAAGAGCTTTAAAAACAATGGGAAAAACTAAGCTCAGGTTATTTGGTCTTTGATAGATATAATGGGAGCATATTGTGAGACTTTATTAAGACCTTCTTCCTACCTATTAGCAAATCAGGACTACTTGGTGAACATTGTCACCTAATTAATATTCATGAGCCATACTGATAAAGTTTATAATGCTTTGTTTCCCAAACCCCAAAGATTACTTATTTTTGACTTGATTTACAATGCAAAAATATAAAGACTTTTGTTCAGACAGATTCAATTACTCAAGGTATTTAGTCTTGTTTTCTGGAAAAATGATCAGAATTGAGAGTGTTTATACTTAAAACAAGGGGGGAAAAAGTCTGCTATAGGAATAATTAACTCAATTTAAAGGAAAAATGTTTTTGACCTCATTGTTAGCGATTTCATTTGCTCCATATGTAATACCATTGCTGAAAAATGTAATGTTTTTATGTGTTTGTGTTTCTTCTTGGATTCACAGAGAGTAGAAGCAAGAAACTAGTCTTTTTCCTTTAATATTAGCACCCTGCTGTTGGTTTCTTGAGTGCTCAAATAATTCTGTCCTAATGGCAAATCATTGATTCTGACCTTTCTCTGTGACCTTTATCTGTGTCAGTCAGTGGACCTTAAGCCTGACCTTATTTAACCTATTTTGACATTTACCAGGCCCAGTAATGAGCTATCAGTCACTCTTACATAATGCTGACATGTTATAAGCAGAGCTAGTGTAGTTAACCTAACCGAAACTCCTACTATGATAAAAAAGCTATTCCACCTCTACAAATTTTCATTATTTAAAAACCACAGGTTAACAATACATACTATTATGAGCTACAGTAAAAAATAAAAAGAAACTTCAAAAACCAGAAATGAGAAAGGAAAGAGCTCAGCAGTGAAACCAACAGCATGGCCTCCAGTCATGAAAATAATATGATCTTAGCAACACCAATCAGATGCAGAGAATAGTAATGGCACTACTGCTGCTACAGCATACAAACCTGCATAAAGTTACACTTAAAAGTAAACATTTAAACCCATCAAAAGATCATAAAAGAGACCTCTTTGATTTCTGAGATAAATAATAGCTGTTTCCCAATTCAGAGTCTGCATCCTTTGAGAGCTGCATTCAAAGATTAAATGTGCCACAGCTGCATGATGAAGGCTGTTCCATTTTGAAAGCTCCTTCAAATGTGGCCTCAAAAGTCATCCTTTGTTTCCCAGGCCATGAAGGATACAATAAATGGATCCTTAGACTATCTGAATATTCACTGCTCATCAGTGAAAGCGGTGGATTTCAAGGAATTTTTTAACTAAGAAACAACAACAACAAATGTTTTACTTATCTTACTAAGATGCTATTTTATAGATAATTTTTATGATGTACATAAATGGACCATAAATGGTAAACTAAGCTGTAAACTTTGAAGTCTGTATTCTTGATGCAGCAGCTGAATTGAGACACAGCTAATATCCCAAATACTGTATTAGCACTGAAATAAACATATTTTTTCTCAAACTGTTCTAAGATCATATTATCGGCGTTACTATTCCGTTTCATTTAGAGTATATTATAAAATTTTATGCAGCAAAAGTATAATTTTATACTTTTTATTTACTGCTTTAATTTCTTCAATTTGGTTCCCTTAAAAATAACTAAGAGCTCAAGCAATTCTAATAAGCTGTGAAAAGGCAGCGCAAATAAAACTATCCTTTTGATGGCATTATGATATACATGCTATTTTGTTTTTACTTAAATGTATTGAATTCATGAGAAATGAACACACCATTTGTTTTATTTGAACATAGTTGAAGTACAGATTGAAATAAAACGTGTTGCTGTGCTTTTAACACCATCCTGTAGGTTGCCCCTGTTGCCTTTTAGTAAAAAACAACCTAATTAAAAGCTACTCTAAAATATAATGGAGGTGTATTTTACAGCGTATATGTGCAAGCACAAAAGATGTACTGCAGATGAAGTGCAGGCACATAGTGCATTGCACAGGTATGTGTTAATTTGCACATCTGAATCTATTCTCACAGTGTGTTAGCGCACCACACTAGAAGACAAATCACACATGAACACTCTACCCTATTAACACTTTACCAGCAGCGGAAATAAGAAGCATGAAAAGAAAGTTAAAAAAACTATTTAAACATTCCTGACTTAAAAGTCTTAATACCAATTAGCCGCCCAAAGAAAAGTCCTAACGGTCTTGGACAAAGACAATTAAGAGAGCACAATGCAAACATGCAACATATAATTTGTAAGTGAGTCCGGACCAGTTGCTGGTTAGTTGAATGCTAATGTGTAAATGTGTTAGAGTAGGTGTTAACAACCAGCTCCATCTCTGTGACCCTGCCAGAGAAGCATTTTTAATTGGCTGCCGAATCCACAATTAGGGGTATGTGTAGCTGCACCTGATATGCAAATGAAATGAGACTTATCTAATTATAGTTCATTTGCATTGGTTTCTTTAAATTATAGAGTAAATAGGTGAGTTAGATACCTTAATTATACAGAGTAGGCTGGCTTATTATATGTTTTTTTTTCCTTAAAATTCTTGTTCTGTTCACAGGTGTGGAGAAACATCAAAATGCTCTCAGAAGATGCTTTGAAACGTGTTACTTGCTACAAAATTATCAAAGCTCTTTTAATCATATATATATATACTTTAATTTCATCTTATGCTTTTGCAATTTTCTTCAGATAAACTCTTAAAGCAGTGCTTTGTTTGACTGCCATATACATTTTCATACAAGAGCACAGATTGCCTGAAAAAAAAATAGTCTCATGAAAATGTTCAAGGTCACAAATGACAGAAACATGAAAGAAAACAGCATAATTAAACAGCTCCACAAGCATTTGGTGAATCCAAGGCAACATATTGACATCCTACGTGCTTTAGTAAATAAGAATGTGGGTGCCATATCATAATTTAATTTTTTTTTTTTTTTAATCTTTTCCTTTGGCATTTGCAAAGTCGGCCAAGATGCTTTTAGGTGACAAATTACTTTAGTTCTTAAACATCAACATGTAGGATCCATTCTTACAACCTCCTTGTGAAGGAAGTAATTTTTCTCCCCATTAATCTTGTTCTGCACTCTTTTCAGGGCTTATATCCTCCATCATTTATCTGAGCAGACCAGCAAAAAAGTATTGAATTTAAAAATAATCACCTATGAAATATTCCCTCTTGCCTTTATACACCAGAACAGAGGACACTAGGCAGGAGGTGTCATTTAGATCCTTGGTAATTGGTATGCAAGGTAACCACACTAGATTCGATTATACAAGTTCGTCATAGACCCTTAAAAGAATTTTCAAAGTTACAAGAACATAAGCTCTTCTGATCAGGCTTCCATTACAGAGACAAAGTAGCGTTCCTGAATCCTTCAGCTGAAGATTAAATATCCCATGGACTCCAGTCCCCAAAAGCAATCATCTTTCCACTTTCTTCCTTTTCATTTCCCTGTGCTGAGCCTTTACATATGACACGGCATCTGTGGTGAAGGGCAATCAATGGGCTACGTTGGCAGCACTTTGAATTTCATTCGAATAATTCTTTCGCCCCAGGTTAAGATTTTGCGGATTGGGTTCTGTCTGTTTCTCAGTACTGAGGGACGAGGTGCTCTTGCCTTCCTGCCATAACGCTGTACCCAGCGAGATGAAAGTAATAGAGTGTGAGAGAGGCAGCTGCAGTCGTACACGATTTCTGGCAGCCCACCAAGATCAGCATGCTGAGCTGCCCGGGACTGCAGTACTTCCAGCACGCACGACTAAAGGTGGAGGATCTACACGAGAAAAGAGAGGCTGCAAATATGATTTTGAAGAAGAGAAAGGGAGTGATACCTTGAAGTGAATTCAGATGGTATAAGAGAACAATAGATAGATAGATAGATTAACAGCCACAATTGCTGCTTCTGCAGACAGACAGTGACCTGTAAAATGTCCCAGACCAGTGATGGATCAGTCCATCCCTGCACAATCAGTCCTATTTCCTGGGACTTCACACGCTGGTTAGGGAAGATAATGGCAGAGAATGGGTGATAAAAGCCTTTCGTGATAGTACTCCTGACACCTTTGCCTATCTATTCTTGGGAGATTTAGGAGATAGACCTCACTTCCTTTAACCTTGTCCCAAAGAAGAAAAAAAATCCACCTCTCATTAGAGCATGGAATACTGGCACCATCCTTCCATTTTGGCTCCAGGCTTTTGCACAGTTCTTAGTTTACTTGACCTCTCTCGAAAGACACATATATCACACCGCTGAAGCTGATTGCTCTCTGCTCTTCTCTTTTTGGTTTCCTCAACACTTGGAATTGGGAGGATATATATAGTAAGTAAAAAAATCAAATAAAATAAGGGAAGAGAAACTGTCCAGAATCTTTTAGAATTCAGGAGCACATGAAACTTTTTATGATCGAAGCCATCATTATTTTGGAGTTACGGATACAATTGAGGAGAGGATGCTAAGTTAAAAAAAAATATCTGTTTTCAAAGCCTCATAAAGTTAATTGGATTTTTTTCAAGGTTGAAGCACCTTCACCATAAATCATCATTTAATTGGGATGGATTGAATACGTCACAGAAGACACATGATTGCCGGTAACATATGGAGAGTAGTGGAGAGGTCGCGCTCTTTCTGCTGTGTGGCATTGTGGAAGAGACAGTGTTTGTGGGTGTCCTGTGTGGTATCTGATCTGTCGGTGGACATTAATGTCTTCAAAGGGAGCAGGGTGTGCCGCTGGGCTCTCGCTGTTTAGCAGGTGCAAGATAAAGACAGATGGAGCAAGAAAGGAACACAGAGTCCTTGAGTTTGCGCTCTCTCCATGTGCCCGGGCTCCATGGGGGACTTGATCACCCCACTCACAGTCCTTCAGTGTGAGGATGACCTTCACACACCCAGGCACAGATACTCACATGCACAGAGAGTGTAGTGGGATACATTTATGCACAACATTTACAATATTAAAATATTAAAATATCATTTGGTCAGTATAAAAGTAATAGAAGTCTATGGAAAGTCCCCACAAATCACAGAAACAAACGTGTGTATGTGTGTGAGTGTCTGTGTGTGCCTGAGTACATAAGATAATAAGATAGATGGATGGATGAATGGATGGATAGGTTGGTTCGTTGGTTGATGGATGGAGGGAGGAATGGATCAGTAGACTGATTGGAACACAGAAAAACCAGTAAGCTAGAAAGATGTATAAAGTGATGGATAGAATAACAAATATAAGCACACATTCCAGTTGTCATCTGCCACTTGAGATATCTATTTTTTAAGTTAACTGCGACATTTTCTCACAATTTTCAAATTTTCAAAATTGTGAAATGTAAACTCAGAATTGCATGAAAAAAAAATGAATTCTGTCTTTATATCTCTTAATTTGGAGAGAGAAAAAAACATGTCAGAATCATGAGACATACACTCAGGATAGATAGATAGATAGTGGCCATAAAAAGACTGGTATAAATGGTTTAGCATATTCTCCATCAGCTGACACATTTCAACTATCACACGACACATACCGCACGGCCCTACGGCTAGGTTTTCCTTTTCTGCACAGGCACTCCGGTAAAGAGTGCACATTTTGTTCTCATCTACCTACACTTCCTCTCACAGTAAGGACACAAAGACACACACTGACAACCACACAAAGGTATGAGGATATGCCACCTGTCAAGTATGCCATCTCCATCACTTTTTCCGCTACAACAGACACATACTTATGCAAACACACTCTTTTTATGTAACACAGTCCATTTCCAACCCATGTGACTGTTCCATTTTTCAAATTCAAGCATCACTTAGGCATCTTTCAATGCCTCCCGGCCGACAGATGTACAATGACACATAGAGGAGACCCTTGAACAATGTAGCTTTAGCGTGGTTAGCAGCTTGTTATGAAGAGATTTACTTAAGGGACTCTGATCTGGTCTGCATGAGCGCCTGAGCAGTAGATAGCGCTATGTTGCACAGAGACTCCGTAAAGAGTTTGTGTGTCACGCGGCGACTTTGTCACGATCAGATGAGCTAATTAGCCTCAGGAGCGCAGATTAACAGTGTAGAGACAAGAGCCAGTGCCAAGCCAGTGAAAACAGCACTAATTAAAAACAGATAATGGAAAACACTTAAGTTACAGGAGAACAGAGCGACAGCTTTCACCTGTGATGATCTTCAAAAACTTTGGGGAAAATGGTTAATATTAATTGGACTGGAAGTTGAGTGGATGTTGTCATGTATCTTTGAAACAAGTTTTTCCTTTAAAATTATTTAGTTAGAGCATATAGTCCAACCAAGGTTAATATTTGTTTTGAGTTTATTATGAGTATTTTACATTTTCATTTAGATTCAGTTCAGTCTTCCCAATAGATATAATCAAGTCTTAAAGGCCCATCTCACCAAAACTGATGACTATAAAGATAATCATATCAATAACTACTGTATATTAGCGTCCACTCCAACATCCGAGGATGGATTCTGTGGAAGGCCATGTCTGCCATGGGAATGAATGAATTAATGTACGTAACGGCAACATTTAATCTCACATTTTGCACTTTTTTTCTTGAAAATCTGAGGAAAAGGTGAGATATAAACTAACAATTCGGAGAAAAAAGGTCAGAAAGAAAAAAAATCTGTATAGATTTACATCTAAAGATATTTACATCTCAAAGGTCTGAGTTTGAAAATGTTCTAACTTTTTTAATAGAATTCTGACATTGCATTTCTGTGTGTAACTTGTTTTTTCACCATGGAATTAGGAATTAATAAGGTAATTGATTTAAAAATGTCTTCTTAGAATTGTAAAAAAAAAGTCTGAATTGTGAGCTAAAATGTCGCAATTACCTTTTTATCCCATGGTGGAGACAAGCTTCCATAAAGTTCTGAATTGGTGTTAATGATTTATTGTTCATTAGCTGAAAGAAAATCTTTGTGAGATTGACCCACCAATATCGTATCTGTTTCATTAGTTTTATTGTATAGTCATGATGTGGACTTAACTATTATCACAGAATGCAAATGATTATACAAACTTTATAGTTATTTTTATCCATGTTGTGAATGGGCTATTACTCTTGAGTTTTACCTGTTGAAAATCCTCTTGTACTTAGAAGTCTTTCACATTATACAAAAGTAAAGTACATAAAACGGGTTACACATGCTGATTTAAATGCCAAACTCTCTTAAAAAGATAAAATATTTATAACATAAACACAGAATTGATAAAAATTACTTTGGTTTGACCCATTTAAGTGAGTGCCCTGCAAAATTCAAGCCACACATACCATGTGTTACTCTGTTCTCTCCTACACTGAAATGATACCAATACAGAGCATTCTGAGCAATTCAAAAGAGCAATCTGGAAGCAAAATATACTTTGCAGTGAAGCACTATTTGTACTTTCAAGACATTCACCTACTGCAGCCAAAAATATTCTCTGTGAATACATACCAGCTATTCTCATTTCAAAACTCGCGTTTGCTAAAGCTGTTTCACACAGGGATATACTCTGCACTTGACTGGTAATTCAGGGTGACAGCTCTCTACAGAATCTCTCATTTCAGCAAGTTTTCAGTTATGTCAGCTTATCCTTTCCATGGATGCACTGGTGGGTAGTTTCAGTTCAGTCACCACCGTCTCAGTTTTCATAGGTTGCTCCAACCCTAAAATTAAAACCCCAAATCAACTGTTCTGAAATCAATGGATTTAAAAAAGAGGGAGACAAATGTTTCCCCTCATTTTTCCCGTTTTGCACAAACTCATTCAGTCTTCTCAGAAGTCAATTTGAGAGCAGTAGTAAGCCTAAAGTCCTTATGGGCATGCTTTGTTCAAGTTTATAAAGTTGTACAATTCTGCCTCTTACTAACCTATTGATTGTGCTGAAGCAGAATGGCTGGCTCCAGTGTGATATGAGTGTGGATAATTGTTTCATTTCGTTGGAATTACAGAAAGACTGAAGTGAGTCATACAGAAATGTCAATCAGTTTGTGATAGAAATTTGTGCTCTGACCTCACATCATGCAGCTAAATGTAAAATCAACCAATGTAATTTACAGTACATTTTACTTTCAAAAACAGGATTATTCTCAGAACAAAACATAGGGCTGAACTTTGATTTATCCAAAATTAATTGAATCAAAAAAGTGGAGCTTACTATAATAGATGGAATCAGATGAAAATGACTTTGCAAGTTGATTGTGGAGTCTTTTGAACGAAAAAAACATTACAAAAAGGTTTAGCATGTGCTATTAGCCTGTTTTGGCCTTGGTAAAAAGAAATAAAATATATGAATAAATAAATACAAACAACAAATTAATTGGTTACCAGCAAGTTCCCTTACTATACAAAGTATAGTTCTTATAATTTACAGAGAAAAACCATAAACTGACATTCCCACAATTTTACATTTGATGGTATTCGGTTTAAATAATTATGTTTCTCGATAGTTTTTGTTTTGAATTATGTGCATTTACTTTTTTTATGTTACACGTCTTGCTGTTAAATTAATGCTTACTGCATAACTAATCATGTGTCTCTTTTATTATGTACTGTATTATTTTATCAGTACATCATTATATATATATAGATATAGATAGAATATAAAAAAATACACCTTATATTGTAAATTGTAAACTGTAGCTATACAGTATTTTTACGTACATTTTATGGGTTTATTTTTATTTTTTACATTAAAACATCAAAAACAAATTATTATGAATTATAGAATATCAATGTTTTTGTGACTTAAATTGTATTACTATCTAGTTATCAGCAACTTTCGCTATGACTCTTGCGTACACTAACCGTAAACTGGGTCTCTCATGAACACCTGACAAAAAGCAGATGACTATGCTCAGCAACCCAGAGTACCAGAGTAAATATAAGCTTGCTCCTCCAAACTCTCAAGTATATTTGAAGTTAAGGAACAGCCAGGGTTGATGAAAGAGAAGGCTGAAGTCTTTACACATCTTTGCTGTCAGAGAGACCAAGCACTCATTAAAATCAATTGCTAGAGAGCAGTAAATGCGAGACCATGTGTCACGCAGGTTGAATGCAGACCTCATGGACCAGTGGAATGGCAGTGTGCCGCCCTCAACTGCTGATCGAGGGAGAACAAAACTCCTGGACTGAAAACAGAACCCTTCATGCATTTACATGCCGTTCTGTCTCAGCACAAACTGACATGACATAAATACATATTGCATGAACTTGGATAACTTCTGTTCTGCTATGTCAGCCTACAGTAACTCGTCACGAAGCTGGCAGTGGGACAAAAACTATAGCTTTGAATGTGGCTATTTGTACTATTATTTGAGTATTATTGACAAGATAATAAAAATAATATTAATCGGATAACTAAAGTGTGTTTAAAGCCTTGTCCAACTGCATTTTTCTCTATGCTACTTCAATAGAATGTTAACTACAGTATATATATATATATATATATATATATATATATATATATATATATATATATATATATATATATACTGTAGTTAACACACACACACATATATATATATATATACATATATTAGTACCTTTTCTGTTTCTTCTATGGATTTTTTTTCTTACACTGTAGAGGATGGCATTAGCAATGACACAGTAATGGAATTTCAGTTGCTTCAGATAAATGTAGTGGTAAAACCTGTTTTACAGTCAAACCTCTTACAGTGTCATCAGATCTTATTACATTTGCCAGACACTTTTTATCCAGTTTGAATCCGATGAATTCATTTTGGAAGTGATGACTAGTGTATTTATTTTTAGTCCAGTGCCTGTATATAAGTATTGATTATGATATAATATAATTAGTATTGACCAAGTTCAGAGGCTATCATATGTGGATCAATTTACTATGTTGTGTATTTTCAAAGTTCCAATATGAAAAATAACTTTCATACTGATTCGATGGATGTATTGAATTTTGAGAAATAAACAGTATCTTGAATTTATTGCATTTTGGGGAAAAAATATACAATTTTATAATAAATCTTTGAAAATCAAAACCTGGATTTTGATTTTTAATGTTATTATAAACTAAAGATGCTATGTGAAAGTTTGAAACAGAAAATAGTGGTTTTCATCTTGATAAAGAAAACAAAATTTTACTCAAATTAATCAAAATGAATTTATTGTGTTTTGGAACCAAACTCTTCATATATTTACTTTGTATCTCAAGTATCTTGTATCTTGATGTAAGTATAATGTATCTTGACTCTTGACTTACTAAAAATACAGAGTAAGATGCTTTTTGAATTTTTTTTTTTTTTTTTTGCAGTGTATGCCACACTTGATGCCATGAATTGTAGACTTTCTACCCTGAATTAATATGATTGTATCATGTCACAAATATTATTTAGATCTGAAAGCTCATTGTTACTGAATTGCCATATTTCTCCTTTACTTTTTTATGAATTCATCAAATTAATTAACGATAACAAAAGCAATTCAGTCAAAAAAGACAGTAACATGGATCTTTTTGCACTTGTTTAAATCCTGTTTGTGCACTAATTCTATAAATATTTTACATTATACTTTACATTTATTAGTTTTTTAGGGGAAAAAAACATTTGGTAAATGAATATGTACAGAAAGCGGCGCAATGCAAAGTTATTAATTAACACTGAAACATATTACAATTCATGTAAATGCAGATTCGTTTTTCTGAGCTTACAATATCATGATAATGAATGTTCATCTTATGCTAAATCAATGCATTGTTTCCACTATTTGCCCTGATTTAAGGTTTTATTTAGTGTCAGTGTCTGTATTTTAGGACTGTGTTAGCTGGCTGCTCTTGAAGGGATACTGTACGTGTGATTTTAAAAATTAAATTAAAATTAAATTTATGCATTTAGCAGACGCTTTTATCCAAAGCGACTTACAGTGCATTCAGGCTATCAATTTTTACATATCATGTATTTTAAGCACTTGTCTTTTGCTAACTTCTAATTACTCACTTATAACAAAAGTAATTGTGTCGCAATGATAAGGTTTGACCAACCAGTGGAGAGATACACAAGGTCTCACATAGTCACACTGTAGATCTGATAACTGATGAATGTGAGTTGCGGACGCAATCAGAACTTATTATCTGCTTTTTCAAATTCCTGTATTCTCCTGGTCCTAATGGAGTCCTTTTGTTATAACGATCTGACCCATTGTCCTTTTCTTGGCGGCTGCCCTACTTGCATGTCTTAACGACAAAGAGAACAATCGTCATTGAGAGTATTTATAAAAGAAACTGGATGACAGTGAGAACTAATTTATCAGCTTTTCAGTTCACCTTGTATTAGAGGTTATCCTCCAATTGTCTTTGGAAGTCCCTTTTAGTGACCTGAATGCAGTCCGGGATTTTCTGTTCCTTATTCTCTCCTTCTTTTGTTCTCAAAGGGGCGACCAAAGACATGGGGAAAATGCTGGGGGGCGAGGAGGAGAAGGACCCTGATGCCGAGAGAAAGGAGGAAGAAAGACAGGAAGCCCTGAGGCAACAGGAAGAGGAGAGGAAGGCAAAGTATGCAAAAATGGAAGCGGAGAGGGAATCACTTCGACAGGGCATCAGGGATAAGGTAAATGTACCGTGAAATAATTGTCCACTGTTATGAGTTGTCAAAATGTTTATATGATCATAAGGTAATTATCATAAACATTCACTTAAATAACATAAAAAGAAAACTGAAACTTATTTTAATTCAGCTATATAGTGGCCTAGCAGCCTTTCTCATTTTTATTTAGTTTAAGTTACCCAATAATTAAAACTAAAAAGTTGTGGTTGAATGACATTATAGAATTATACATTACATAAGTACATGAAGTGAAAGTTATTTATGGGGGTTTCTTTGTTAGTTTCACTCTTGAGGAGGCTGAATGCTGCTTTGTAGCACTTGAGTGGTACGCTGTGTATGGGGATGGACGGGCCCTGAGGCGCACGCTGTGAACCAGAGGGACTGGAAAAATAACAGTCTAGCTCTGGCAAGCATTCCATTACTATAGAGGCTGTGGAGATTGACTAAGCTTCAGTCCCTGTGCTCATACCACCATATGGCTGCTTTTCTGTGTGACAATGTGAAGAAGAAGAAGAAAAAAAAGAAGAGGTGTCATGGAAGGAAAGACCCAGGGATTATGAAAATAGAAATATTATTCTAATAATAGATTGTTGTATTTAAAATCTTAATTACATTATGTGCATTACAATAAACATTATTACAATATGAAATGCTATATAAGTTGATGTTTATTAATATAGAATATAGATTAATTAATTTCCACTTATAATCAAATAGAAATGTTAATTTATTGGTTATCTGTTTTTAATTATTTTTAATAAAATAATCATAATTTTATAAATATAGATGTTATATATGTTTATTTTTGATATAATTAACATATTTGTTTGTTAATAATTTTTATAACAGTTATTGCCAGAAATTGGCCTAATGTTTTAATGTATTAACATATAATAATAATATTTATTAATAAGTAAACAGACACATAATATCAGAATCAGAATCAGAATGAGCTTTATTGCCAGGTATGTTTACACATACGAGGAATTTGTTTTCGTGACAGAAGCTCCGCAGTACAACACAATGACAGCAACAGAACATAAAACACATAATAAAAGAAAAAAAAAATAAATACAAATAAGTAGATAATATCTAGTATTTATAACAATGAAAACAAATATATAACTTAAAATATTATATATATATATATATATATATATATAATATATGTGGGCATGTTTTAGTGACATATCAGGACACAAGTCTGTATAATGACATGGGTATGACACAGGTATTACAAGGAGAGGGTGACTTATGAGGACATAACCCATGTCCCCATTTTTCAAAACACTTATAAATCATACAGAATTAGTTTTTTTTTGAGAAAGTAAAAATGCACAAAGTTTCCTGTGAGGGTTAGGGTTAGGGGTAGGGTTGGTGAAGGGCGATAGAATATACAGTTTCTACATTATAAAAACCATTACGCCTATGGGATGTTCACAAAAACAAAAGCATGTGTGTGTGTGTGTGTGTGTTTAATGTTAATGTTTAAAGAAGTCTCTTCTGCTGCACCAAGCCTGCACTTATTTGATCCAAATTACAACAAAAACAATATTATTGTAAAGTATTTTTACAATTATTATTTTTTTGTTATTATTATTATTATTATTATTATTATTAATACTACTACTACTACTAATACTACTACTACTACTACTACTACTAATAATAATAAAATAACAATAAATGTTAGATAGATAGATAGAAAAATTTGTGATTGTTTAAATGGCATCAAGGACATTTGCTTCATCTAATGTATTAAAGTCAGAGCCACAAATTATTATTAATAGACTTGCCACTTATGAATTTGTCATGATAATTTACCTTGGGCCGCTGAGTCTCAGAGATTGTATGCATGGGTGCACAAAATGGAGGATGATCTCCTCTTGTGAGCAAACAGAGCCGGAATGAGACAGATACATTTTTATGCAAAGCCATGTTGAGAGGATGGGAGGCCAAAAAGCCTGACTTTTTTCCACTAAGCCATCACCCCATGGGTCTAATTTACCACAAGGATTAAGGCAACATCTCCACATTCTGTACAAAACGTGACTGCAATACTGAGGGTAGTCCTTATGTCTTATCCACGATGACTGAACTTCAGGGTATGCCAAGCACTCTCTTCAAGTAACCCATAAGTATTTCTCAGATTAAGCTGCATTAATAAGATTTCATGCGCACATAAGTGATGAAATTATTGCAAGTAGACGGTTTGAGAAAAGCACAAAAAAAAAAAAAAAACATTGTTTAGAAGGTCAGCTGCTGATTGCATGAGCTAGCTTGTGAGCTCAGTAGACAGCGCCAGAAATCATCCATTGTTTAATCAATTTATTGACAAAACGTCACAATTATATATGTCTTAGAGCAGCAGAGAGTCCTAAAAGGGATATATGCCTTGCCCTAAACATCATGCCTTCATATAAATCTCCTTCCAACCCATTACTACACATCCGCATTCCTCAGGATATTAGAATGATTTCTGAAAAAGCATGTGACACTAAAGACTGGAGTAATAATGCAGAAAATTTAGCTTTGCCAACACAGGGACAAATTACATTTGAAAATATTTTAAATTGTAATAATAATGCATAACTGTTGTTTTACTGTATTTTTTAAGCAGCTAAATAAAGCCTTCATGAGCAAAAGAAACCGGTTTCAAAAACATAACAAAAATGCAAAAAACTTATAAAGCAAAAAAATATATATAAAGCATAAACACAATATAAAATTACTTAACAAATTTGTGGTCTTTCTAATGTAGCCAAAATGATAAAACTGAATAGGCAAGAATTAATGAGCCTCAGAAGTAAAAAAAAAAAAAAAAAATGGACCATTTGTTATCTAAGCGCTCTAATGAAGTGGATTTCCTTGCCAATATTTGGCTCACCATTTAAAATTAGGACATTAGTTTATAAATGAGAAAGTGTCTCAGATCTAAATGAAGCTTCTGTGAATTACTCAGTTTACTGTCTGGTCCAAATTATTACACTGACTTGCCATTTGGCAGCACGCCAAAGTTTTATGGACATAGTCAACACCATTCCAATTTAAATGTCTCTAAATTAACATCCAGGTCATGAGGCAATCTAGAAATGAGTGTAGCCAAAAGTCTCCAATGCTCAAACATTTGTATGCTAATTATGAGAAAATAGTCCTGCAAGTCATTCATTTAGCAAATTGCCTGTCCTTTCCAGACACCAAAGTGCTCATATATTTTCAGTTTTATGACATTATGACACATTGGGTCTACGCTGTAAAAAAATAAATAAAATAATAATAA
This sequence comes from Carassius gibelio, assembly GCF_023724105.1. Taxonomy (NCBI): domain Eukaryota; kingdom Metazoa; phylum Chordata; class Actinopteri; order Cypriniformes; family Cyprinidae; genus Carassius; species Carassius gibelio. The sequence goes on from NC_068409.1 coordinate 13,075,672, forward strand.
TAATAAAAATTATATAAAAAACATTTTCTGCTAGCAAAATTCACAAACAATTGCAAGGAAACAGCAAGTAACATCATATTAAGCAATGCCATAATAATCTCTTATTTCGACTACATTATCCTATACCCTAAAATGCAGACAATTTTTATTTTTAAATGTTTTATCTATATATAAAAAAGAAAAAAATATATATATATTTATTTATTTGTGTTTGTTTGTTTGTTTGAACAAGTTCACATGCAAGCAGACTTATTAAAATATCATGGATATAGTTTTATAAGTTTTATGAATTATTATCTGTTTTCATTGTAATTTTATTTAAAATGTTAGTCATTTTGCTGTGTTCTTCTTTTATTTATTATTTATTTAGTTAATTTCATTTAACAAAAAAACTATTCTAAGGATTTTGTTTTAGTAAACTGCATGCAAATCTTTGTAGAGTAAAAAAACAACAATGGATATTGGCTCCAAAGGTCACATGTGGAAACACCTAACACACTGTTGTGTATTTTTCAGTATGGTATAAAGAAGAAGGAAGAGAAGGAGGCAGAAGCCCAGGCAGCCATGGAGCAGGCATCAGAAGGCAGTCTGACCCGTCCCAAGAAAGCAATCCCTGCCGGCTGCGGCAATGAAGAAGAGGAGGAGGAAAGCATCGTGGACACCGTCATGAAATTCCTCCCAGGCCCATTTCAAGATATGTTCAATAAAAAGTAACAACGTTCCACAACATGTTGTAATAAAACAGGAATCATTAATGTCATGAAATCCACCTTCTCTTTCCCCTTCCCCTCTCTCGCATATGTTCAAAGATCTCTGGACTCAAAATTTGTGCCACATCATGTCTTTAACAAAAAAAATAGACATTTTCTGATTAAAACAATGAGGAAAATACAATGTGTGCACTAGAAATGTTACATTGCATACATCAGACTCTGTTTAAAGACAAATTAAATGCCCCATGAGTCTGGATCTTAGAGCAAGAATATTCCCTGTGTTCATTAATTCTGTTTGTACATAGCAAATGAAAAAAAAAATGTATATGACCACAGATATACACACATACAGTATATATATATATATATATATATATATATATATATATATATATATATATATATATATATATATATATATATATATATATATATATATATATATATATATATATATATATATATAACAATGACTATGAGTAAAAGCCATAAATTGATCGTGGAGAGATTTCTCCAATCATATCATATTTTTGATTGTTGCTCTGTTATAGATATTACAGATGAATCCATGTGGTATACTTATAGATAAATACTGTATGGATATTCATTTATTATCCAAACCAGTATACAGTTCCTGCTGCCATCATGAATTGTCATATCATATCTGATTAATAAGACTGAAAACTTTAATATGGAAGGGAACGTACGATATCACATATGATTTGGTTGTTTTGCTGTCTGTTTTCCTCTAAGCATGCTAACAATTTTTCTTTGTTTATCAGTATGCCGTATCCCATTTCATTTTAAATTTTTAGCTGAATTACACTGGTTTTGGGTTTTGTTGTCCGACAGACACCAGTGTTAAATAGCTTGTTGTTCACATCTGTGGTTTAGGTAACTAAACTTTAAAACAAGTCCCTCATTACATTGTGCCACACATTCACATTACACTCTAGTAAACTGGATTTGATCTATTAAAAAGGAATCACATGTGTTTGCAAGCCGCCGTGATTGAAACCTTAGCGCTTATCTTAGCGCTCATCTTGAATTGACTTCTTTGTGCTTTTTACAGTACTTCAGAATGTGAGGGGTGACATCGATCACATACAACTACAATTGGATCAATAGGGCTATATAAATACAAATATATATTCTCTTCATCTTCACTACTGTACAGTAGAATCTAGTTCTTTGTGTCTACATTTATTTACGTTAGCTCTCACAACGTGGTTGTGAGCACACATTACGTAAACAGACAGTGACAATGGTGCAATATTTGTTTCTGAATGAAGATGTCCTGTGTCCGTTGGTTGTTTATGGGAGTCTGATCCCAGATCAGCAATAACAGACAATCTTCATGGCTATTTATTCAGCTTATTTGCTAGAAAATGTTTGTGTGCAAATGCCGTGTCGTCTTCCTAGTATCAGTCAAACGAGCTTAGCAAATAACTCTAAAGAAGAAAGTTGTGAGATTCCTATTTTTAGGGTCTCTAAACGAAGCCTGGCTCTTATTTTATGAGCTACGAAAGAATCTGGCTTGTGTTTTTATGCTCGCTTGTTGCTTGTTTATGTATGACGTTATTTCTCATTGCTGTAACTGCACTGAAAAGAGGGAAAACAGCGGGACTGAATTACTCAATAATGAGAAAATCAGATTTGAAAAACTTGGAGTCAGATTGTATTATCCATCCTCTCTTATTTTTATTAAGAAAAAATAAGCTACAGTATGCCGTGGTTTGATAGAGCATACTTGTATTCTCATTATATTATGTCCGCAATTATTGTAAATAACGCGTTCAGGAAAACCTGTTAGTCGCAGATCATTGTGTATGTCTAAACACAGGCAAATTTTCAGATTCAGAAAAATACTAGGATTCAGGCAGCCATTCCGTTGTTTTGAACATTCCGAATATTCCAGACATTCCATCCAATCCACATTGGCTTGTGTGCATATTAATAAAAAAAAATATTCAGTGTCTCTATAAAGCATATAAGCCATGGCTTTAAAAATAAAACTTAGTTTAGTTAATAAAACAGTTTTGATTTATAGCACACGTTCACAGTGATGTCATAGCGTTCTGTCCTGCCATAACACAAGAACATGGAGTTGATTAAATATATATATATATATATATATATACAGTATATATATATATATTAATGCTTATGATATGAATGTGCTTGCTGATTAGGACAGTGTCCTTCAACAGCTAAACAAACTAGCCAGTTGCTAAGATGCTAAATTTCATATTAGTGGTGAATCATCCTGAATATTGTCTGATTTTACTGCCATTGTGTTTAAGGCCTTTACTCACCAGAAGTGACGATTAGCTGTAATACTTTCCGAGATATGAGATTCAGCTAAAAACATTCAATTGTTAGTGAAATACATGCCAACTTCGACGCAAATGACTTAAGATCTCAAGTTTCCGCCACTTAGTGTACTTTACAATCAACAGAGGCCATATCTGAGCACAAATTCTGCCATTTTGGTGATTTTTCTACATGACTATCAACTGCCCTTGATTCTGCCGCTCTCATAGTGTGATCTGTGTGACGTGATGAGTTTCCATCAGCTGCACTGATGAATAAATACTGCCCGAAACCCATAACCCATCCTATCATCACCTGTTTTATTAAACCAAAGAGTGTTCCTGTTTGTGAGAATGTCTACCATTATTTCTTATTTTTAATATTGTTCTTTTACATTATTGTTTAAGGTAGTGTGATATGCGATTACTGTACCATCTCAGCTCTCTTGGCTTTGGGTTTTGTGATTGTCCATAACAGATTCCTAAAATGAACAAAGAAATTATCACACAATTAAATTTAAAATCTGAAAACAATCAACTACAAAATGTTCACCCATTCCCTCAAAATATTTTGTATTCAGTAAAGGAAAAAATATTGCATAGTCATCATCTCGTTCTCTAAATGTAAATCATACATTCATTCACTCGAAGTCATTCCGTGTCTCTCAGATGCTAATGAATATACTGCCTAACACAGTTACATTATGAAATATTCCATTGTTGTTAACTGAATGTACGTGTCTACTGTTCTACTGCATCGTCCTGCGCAGTTTCCTCTATGTTAAAAACGATAAATTATCTCGGTGTGATTTTCCGTCTATAATCTGTTAAAGTTCCTGTCTCTTGATGGTTGTATTTTGGAAGAATTATGTTTCTTATTTGGTGCATTTTTTGAGTCATTGTAGATTCTTCTCCCTCTATCTTTGTTGATGAATTGTATGCATGCATCTGATGTGCACTGTAGGTGAGGTTGTAAATGATATTTCTGTGTGTCCTCTGTGTTTTCTGAGCGCTCCACCTGTAGGCCTCACTGCATGCCCGTTATAGACAGATTTTAGACTGTAACATTCCTGCCAAATGGAATCACCAACACACAAATAATAAAGTGATTTCATATAATTATTTTGTGTTCCTGCTTTCTGGTGGGCTGCTTACTGAGGTTGAAAGAAAACAGAAACAGAAATGGTAATATGTGCAAGACAAAAAGATATCTTACAAATATGATTCCTATAGATTACAGTGTGTTCTGCAAAAGTCTTTTTAATGAGTATGTTGTATTATTTTTCAGTTAATATATCTAGTATCTTTAAAAGCAACTCTTGATACTAAGACTTGTTTTCAGAGTATATATCATTAATATGACTTTTTTAGATTTTAGATTTCTTTTTCACCTGTTTTAGTATAAACTATTTTAAAACATCTACCAGTGCAAAAAGACTAAATATATTTGAGACACAATCTATGAAAACCAGGCTTAAGATCTTATGCTGTCTTGCTTCTCAAGCAATTATATCTTGGCTTATCTTTTAGATGTTTTACTGGAAAACATTGAATTCTTTATATATAAAAAACCTTAATCAGTTATTTTTATTTATATTTTTTAATACACAGTATCTTAATTTTATTTATGTATATATATATATATATATATATATATATATATATATATATATATATATATACATATATACATATACATATATACATATACATATACATATACATATACATATACATATACATATACATATATATATACATATATATATATATATATATATATATACATATATATATACATATATATATATATATATATATATATATATATATATATATATATATATATATATATATATATACATAAATAAAATTAAGATACTGTGTATTAAAAAATATAAATAAAAATAACTGATTAAGGTTTTTTTGGGGGCATGTGACAATTTGTTTTATTTTTATTTTTTTATTTTTTTATTTTTTTATTGACAGTTCATACAGATTTTCTGACATATTTAAAATCAGTTTTTAAAAATAATTAAACGGCTTTAAACAGAATAATCGGTTTAATTTATATGATTATTGGAACCTCTTTTCCAAAATATAAAACAGAAAAATCTCACTGAATCAATCAATTAATCAATCAATCAATCAATCAATCTCATTAATTAATTAATAACATTAGGGCTGCTGAATGAATCAATTCATATACTTAATTTTAGTTCATAATAATCAGTTATTTCAAGCATATTTACATGCAGGAATGAGTCTGAAATTGTCCTGTTTTTAAAACAACTTACATCAGCAGCACATATCCTGGAAAGAAAACCTTGAACATCACCTAAAAAAGTCACTGTAGGCACTCAAAAAAAAAAAAAAAAAAAAAAAAAAAAAAGAAGAAGGAAATAAACAAGAAGAAGTAAGTAATTCACTTTGGGTGTTCTGATAAAGAGCCAGCTGGCTTGAAAGGTCACCATTGTGGGAATGTCTTAATAAATTAGGGAAATATTTTTTGCAGTTGTAGTGTGCTGACTTGTGCCATGATTTAATTTATATCCTTACTAAAAGTCAAAGAATGCATGCAACCATAGTGAAAGTAAAGTAAACATTAAGGGTGATGACTTCCATCAGAACGAGATGTCACAATTATTATTTTATGAAAGATTCACGCTAAATTGCAATGTGCAAATATTAATCTTAACCCACCTTTTTGAACTCCACTGTGCATTAGTGTTTGACTCTATAGTGGAAAGACAGCGAATGCATGTAAAACATTACCATAGTGTTACCATAGTTACTAGAACCCAACACAAGTGTTTGGACAGAAAAGAAACTTTGATACTGTAGCATCATACTCTACCAGCTACAAGCTATCAGAACATAGGGAACAAAATACCTTTATCAGTACCCTGAATTTTACGTGGATGAGAATGAGGCTGTAAAATTTGAGAACATTTTAAAAACTGCTTTTTCTTTCTATTGAAAGACATTTGGAAAGTTTTTGACAGTTGAACAACTCATTGAAAGCCCTGTAATAATTGAAAACAAGTCTTGACAAAGGTCTATTAGAACTTTTTAAAAGATGCAATCAAAAATTCCTTACTATAATGCAAAGTCACATAATTTATGCCATCGATTGCAAGTTAAGAAAACCTATTAGACATGAATATTAAGATGGCAGTCCCTACCCATTCAAGAGCTCAGTAATTTATCTTAATGAAAGAGTTCAGAATGACAGTTCTGGAAGAGCCAGAAGCCAAAGACGACAGAGAACTGGTATAAACAGGTACTTACTACACTTCTTCAACATCTGCCATCTATCTCAACACAACTCTAGTAGTTCTAGTAGCCTGTAGTTCCATAATTATTCAGAATCAGTCTCAAAGTCCCTCTGTTGGAGTTCAAATCTTATTCATTTTAATAGAATGCAAGATTTTAAGATGCAATATGAAAACACCTAAATGCTAGATATTCTCACTTATTTGTTTCCAAAATTCCCATTGGTCTAAAAGCTAATGAAAGTAAACTGCTTTAGACACCTTGTGGCTCCTATGTTGCTTTTAACGGTGCAAGTGGGAAATCAAGAAACTAGAGCTCTAATTGCATATAGTGTAGCATATTCCTGCATATCCATTTACTACCATGCCTGTGCTTTTGCACCAATAAACACACTTCACTTCCTGTTGCACAAAAACATGAGGCTGCTGGAGAAAAAAATCAATTCCATTATCATTTATGCTCAAGGGTAGCCTTTTCATACTCAGCTGCTTTCTTCATCTCAGAACAGCACTCAGCTGGTAGGAGAGCCAGGCTTCAATTGGCATCCTGCGGTCATGAAAAGTCTATGTCAATTAAATGGTCTCCATTGGGTCCTACATAAGGCTAGTGAGGAGAGCCCCATCACATCTTACACAAGAAACATTTCCGAGGTAATCTCTTGATGTGGATCTCTTTGCAACCTGAATTCAGAGTCGCATGTTATCTAAAACAATAGCAGCAGTATGGGATGAAGACTGTTAAATACACTATTCAAACTTTTTTTTAAAAAGAGAGAAAGAAAGAAAGAACAAAAAAGAAAGTTTTATTCAGCAAGGGTGTATTAAATTGGTCAAAAGTGACAGTAAAGATTTTAATTACAAATAAATGCTGTTATTCCCATTCATCAAATAACCCAAATAAATAAATAAATCACAGTTTCCATATATATATATATATATTAAAAAAAAAAAAAAAAATTGTTAAGCAGAACAACTGATGTTTATATATATCTGATTGCTATGGTTCTAAAATTCAATAATACTGATTAAATGATCTGATTGCCACAGTTTACAGCTCACTGGACTGTAATGGTCCAGAAATGTGGTCACATAGACTAGTCACATGGTCACATGGACTATTTGATGCTATTTTTAGTATATCTTTTGTATCCCTTTTGAAGCTTGAACACTCCATTCCCTATCATAATCATAATCATAATTGCACTGAAAATATCAATCATCAATCAAAATATATCTTCTGTTTTCCACAAAAGAAAGTAAGACATACAGGTTTTGAACAGCAGGAGAGTTAGTATGATAACAAAATTGTTTTGTAAAACCAAGATCACCTGCATCATAATGTTTTTAAAAGGAATAGTTGACTTTATTCATATCAGTTCACATTATTTACTCACTCATGACATTCCAAATCTGTGCTTTTCATTCCGCTGTGATGAACAATATAAGATATTTTAAAGGACGTTGGGAACTAAAAAGCACTGGAGACCATGGCTTTCTATTATAAGGCCCACATGAAGGTGAAAGTTCATTTTTGGGCAAACTTACCCTTTAAAGAAGACACAAATTAAAAGAAATGGCTATCGGGAGGCCCTGGGTCCTCAGACTGCTAGGGGCCTCAAATCCCTTAAGCATCATTAAACCTAAGCTAACAATTTAGAGCAAACTGACCACTAGGGCCTCCTGTCAGATCAGACATTTTCAGCTTTCATCATTTGTATTAAAAATGTTCCTGGCATACCAAACAAATACAAGTCTAAGAGATCCGGCCTCTTTCCATTACTTTGCATTTGCATTTTTTGAAGCCCTAAATCACAAATGTTGCTTTCAAAAGTCCATAAGTTCCATTATTTAAAAACAATTACATTTAAAATAATGAATACTGAATTGTATGATGCACTTGCCTTTTGATATTGCTATATTCGTTAATCATGTACTATTAGACCAGAAATACACCCCAAAAACACTTAGCACAATGACTGTATGTTTTTCACACAAGTATGAATGGCTTCATGAATCACAATTTCTGCAACATTTTGCATTAGCAATACATTATCTTGACTAAATGCACTGTAAATTGTAGTTCATGCAAATCATGACGAATGACTACCAAGAAATCTCTGAATTCTGCTTATGTCTAATGTGTAATGCAAATGAATATATCACTCCAAGAATATAAGCATTCAATCACCCATCCAGCCTATCTCCCATTAATCTGCATGTCTGTCAGTCAGGAGATATCTATTTGCATTCAGCAGATTCTGAGATTAGATGTGTAAATGAGGCTGAAGAGGAAAGATTGGAAGGAGAGTTGTATCATAAAATCTCCATCGGATCAGCATCACATTGAGAGACAGATTTTTTGGCCCTGGAATTGAGATTCATCTTCTGAAATATGATAGATATATTTTTTATGGCCAAGGGACACCTTGATTGACATCTCCATTGACATGCAAATGGAAAAAGAGGCTGTGCTCTGGGATGGAAGAGCAATGAAGGCATCTCTTCTGGGACCTGCAGCTTTTATAGGGACAGGTGAGGAGATGGCCATACACTCAAACATATACAGTGCAAGCCCCGCCTATAATGATAGGCACTGGCCACATATCAGTAGAATTATGGGCCTTTTAATTTCAAAGGTTACCCCTGGAGGACTTCTCCATTTCAACATGTTATAAAGAGCAAGATTGAAGGCTATGGAGATAAGCACCGCTGGAGAGACCCTGTGACCTCAATTAGTGAGTCTGTGTCCTTAGCCATTTTACCGATACTGAGAAGCTGGGACAAAACACTCTCAGTTGGAAGCCAAATGTCGGAAGATTCAAAATCGATGCGACAAAAACAGTGAAAAAGGCATCAAGACACATATAAGCAGTAAACAGCATGAGGTAAAGTCGGTTACCTTCAGCTAAACTGGCACTGCAATGCACAGTTTATGGGCTATAAAGAAATAATAGCTCTGTTTCAATGCCTGGTGAGCTGCCTCCATAGACAGCATTTTAAAGCATTGTGGGAATGCTACTGACATAAAGTCTGTTACAATAGGTCAAATTATAAAGCAGCATTGCATGCATCCTACATGAAGAAGGCAATCCTACAGTGGCATGTGGTGAAGACCCTTCAAAATTTATGAAATACATATAATGAAAAAAAATGCATTTCAGAAAGAAATAAAAAAGGAATATATAACTTAAAATCCCATTTGATTGTCTCAAATGTCTCGAAATGTATAATAATGTAACGGACCATCATACCTGTAGATGTACTGTACCTTGTTAATGCACTGCATGCCACTTCTGTCCCAGAATGCACTGTGACTAGGTGTTGCCAAACTTTTGTCAGATGAACCTCTTAAAAATGTAAATAATTTAACAACACGTTCATAGTTCTGGTGTTGGTTAATGGTTATATGACACACTTTTTTATTTTTTATTTCTAGAAGGTGTATTATTTTGATAGTTTTTATTTAAAAATTATTTTGATGTATAGGACTGCATGTTATGGTCTTAAATTAAATTGTGTTCGATAGAATGATTGATTTTTGGGGCATATAATGCGACTGCATTATAGTAAGGAATTTTTGATTGAAACATTAAACTTTCATTTCATATGAAAATGTCTTATAATGCTGAGACAAATGGAACAAAGAACAAAGTTACTTTGCCACAGCCTTTGTTTTGATAATCGCAGTTTGATAAGACACATTACTATTTCCATTTTATTTTGAATAATTGTGACACACCATTTAATTTAATGTTGCATTTGATTTTGAAACCCCATTTGGGAAACCCCATCTAAAATCATCCAATATGGATAATGAGTGAAGAAAAAAATGTTAGTTATAAATACATATTCTGAAAAGTTGTTTGAACCAATTAAAATAAAAAAATCTACCATATTTGTGTGTGCTAAGTATTAATATTAGATTACTGTTTTCACAGCTTAGCAACATGCTATTATCAAGTTCTATTCGAATCTCCTTTGCAGAACTGTGGCTGCATATGTAGAAAGTTCAATACATGTTTAATTTCCTTTCAAATCATGTTCCATTTAGTTATCAATATGGTTACAGTACATACAGTAACAATTACTTATCAATGCGTAGTAACAAATGTATGTTACTGTTAGCAGTCACAAAAATCTGACACCCTCTCCATGTAATTTGTTTACAAGTGGTCACAGAATATGTCTTGAAAGATGCATTTTACTACCAGGGTTTTGTCTTACTTGTGTTCGGATCACCTGAGATTGTTGTTAATGCCAGGTGTAAACAGGACCATATGACCATGTTTTCGTCACACAGCAGGTCTTGTTGTACATAAACAGGCCTTACATCAATCTGTGCACTCGATTGCCTTGGTTTACGTAATGCCTTGTTTTCTGGTGTGTTTGCAGCCCCAAAATAACATTAAGATACAGAAGGAGCTTAGCTGTGCTTCATGCAGTTTAAAGTATCCAGGCAGCAGATAGTGCAGCCCCAGTGTGCACTGAAAACATATTTACACAAGCTCTGCTGCCATTGAATATGGTGGTGCTAAATATCACAGCCCATTTTCCCCAAGCAAATCCGCTCTCTTACTTCATGCACTGAATTTCTTTGGATTAAGCTCTGCTGGGCTGCAAAATTGAACTGCCAGCCACCTATAGAAATTAGATAACTGAGCCTAACAAACTGAACCCAAATGTCTCTCTCTTTCCATGGCCTTCGAGAAGAGCAGCGTTAAGTAAATCAGCTTTTCATGCATACATGAAGAATAAAAAGAAAAATTCAAGAGTTGGTGGAGCATCACCACCGTCCCAGAGGGGCCCTTTGATATCTTATTATCTTACTGATTGATGAAACATCTGGGCCACTTAAGTTCAACTCTCTATGGCCAAGGCAGCCTCCCACGTGTAGTCCACCAGGCGCCTATCAGAATACCAATTACTTATTGTGAAAGCCCTAATTGGTTCAGATTGAAGTTAAGATGTTCAGTCCACTCAATATCAAGAGTCTAGACGAGATTCATGCAAAGGAGACAAGGTAAATGAATGAATTCCTTTGAAATTGTAATTCTCTGGTGTTTCAGAAGTTGTTGGTTAGGCTGATGGATCCGTGGCAAAGACTAATCTTTCATTCTTATTAGGAACTGTGAGCCAAGTCTTTATCAGTGAGGTCTGTTTACCACAGAAATATAACACCGCACTATCAGTGTTAGGGAAACCTGACTTGGTGAGATAAACTACTCTTAATTAAAAGAAGTTAAAAAAACAACAGCTTTTCAGGAAAGAAGTTAACTTAAAAACTCAGAAAATGGAATAAACGTTTTAGGTGTTTTACAGCCACTAGTTCCTTAGAGCTGGAAATCACAGGGAATTGTACTGTACTGCCCTTCTGTAATTAACCATTGGTTTATTATACCAAAAGTGTAATAATCATGTTTTTCGGGTGTATTAATTTCCATTTGTATAACCACAGTTTTACTACAAATGCCAAGGATAAACAATGGTTAGTGTAGCAAAACTATGGTTAATTGTGGTTACCATAGTTCATTCATAAGGGACATTTGGAGCAAAAATGTAGATACACATTTTCCCAATAAGTCCATGATGAATGCTCGTTGTTTAAATAAATCTACAACTAACTTGAAGAGATACATTTACTCTAAAGAGACTTGAATCATCAACAGTTTCTTTTTGAAAGACTTCATGTAAATATAAATGAACCAAATCACAAAAAATGTTAAATTCCCCAATGCTATATAATATGAATGATATAATATTTTAGAGCATGTTTAATCATAACTTTATTTAAAGCTGCATGCACAATACACTGTCACATAAAAACCAGTTAGCTATATCACACTACTCTGTGAACTGTCATCACTCAAACACAATAGCATGCCAACACTTCCATATTATTAATTATCTTGATTAGAGTAAAAGCACTGAGCTTGTCAGGCTGTGGTTCTAGAAGACACAAGAAATAGACAAGCTACAGATCACAGAATGGAGAGCATACCAGACAGGGACAAGAGATGAAGTCAGTTATTAGCATGAGGGAAGACGTGTGCTGCAGTAAAATTAACCATTTCATAACATCAAAGGACACTATTAATCCCGGGAGTGATTTTATTCAAATTCAGTTGCATAGCTTGAAAGGGGCTATTTTCATATAGAATTCCAAGATAAAAAAAAAAGTCAAACTCATTTAATTCAGAATCTAAAAGAAATATCTTGGGAGCCTCTTTGTTAATCTAAACTATAGTGCTGTGAAATAATGCAGTATTTGTTATAACCTATTATGTCCATTATAATCTAAAATATTTTCACAAGGACTCTAACAACAATTGAGTACACTTGAAGGGCAAACTTTTTTTGTTATCATGCCATAGACTTTCGGTACCACTGGTTGAGAATGTATGTATGTATTAATTTATTTATTTGGGGGAAACAGCCTTTAACTTTCTTGACTCTGTACATCAAACTGAAACAGAAGAATGTATTTTAACTAAACAAACATTAACCACATCAGTGTTTAACCTAATGACAGTCTATATGAGATAGATACCACTCTTGACTGTATACAGTTTCAAATCTATACAACATAAATTATTTCCATTAAGACCAGCCTTTCATAATGGAATTGCTAGTCCGTTGTTGCCATGGCTCTTGACCAGTAATAGAGGAGAGTGGAGCCACACTGGCAGCTCATGGCCACAGCTTTTGGCATCAGTTACGCATCATAAATCACTCGGCCCTCACTGTTCATGCAGACCCTTTGCAAGGCCAGATTACAGTTCTCAGAGACCCCACGGCACCAGCCTCTTTACAGGCCAAAATGCTCCAGTTATGAGATATGGTGAATAAAAAAAATTTGAAATGGTAGCATAAATGTAACAAATAACATGAACATGCAACTGAATTAATGTTACATAATGTACATGCTAATAGTATACATCTATTTACTGCATTTATCCTTCCTTTTATTCTTTTATCTAGACACAAAACTCATCTGTTTAGCTTTGCATTTATTGAACTGACTCCACTATATTTTCATAGTTTTTTTTATGTAAAATCATTTTCTAACTGTTTTTAAATTCATTTTAATTAAGTACATTTTTTAATCATTTTAAAAGTTTTAAAATTGCTTGTTTTATTTTTGTTATTATTTTTCTTCATGGTTATTTTACTTTCTTTTATGTAAAGCACTTTGAATTACCATTGTGTACGAAATGTGCTATATAAATAAACTTGCCTATCCATCTATCATTCATTTAGTCTGTATTTCATCATTGCAAAGACAAACGACCCTAAATTATTAATCAGAATAACAACAAAAACATCAGTAGTGCATCCATCCATCCATCTATCCATTGTATCCATCTGTCTATTTACTGTATCCATACATCCATCTACTGTATTTCATCAAACCTTCAATTATATCTATTTATTTATTGTATCCATCAATCCATTGATTCATTCACCCATCCACATATCATTTTAGATAAAATAACATTATTTAAATGACATTGCCTATTAAGAGTCACCTGTCTAAAATCCACATGCACACCTATCTATCCGTGCATTTATATATATATATATATATATATATATATATATATATATATATATATATATATATATATATATATATATATATATATATATATATATATATATATGCACTTTTTGCATCCATCTATCTACTGTATCCATCCATCCATCCATCCATCAGCCTGTAATCCATCATTGCAAAGACAAATGACCCTAAAATAACAATCAGAACAAGAAAAACACCAATAGTGCATTTATCCACCCATCCATGGTATCCATCTGTCTATTTACTGTATCCATTCATCCATTCATTGTTTGTTTAGTCTGTAATTCATCACTGCAAAGAAAAATCATCACTTTCAGATAAAAGGTCCACACATGCTGTATCTTCTTTATGAATTGTAATTTATTTTTTATTCGGCAACAGAGCAATGGACAATCAAGATAAAAAAAAAAATCCCAAAAAAAACAGAAGTGTATCCATCCATGTTTAGTCTGTAATTCATCACTGCAAAGACATGGCCCTAAAATAAGGCAAACAATCAGAACAACAACAAAAACACCAATAGGGTCTAAGACATAAATTCAATATTAATGAAATGCATATCATCCACTGTCACTCAAATCAATAGTGCAAATAACAAATTGTGTCATTTTTTAAGTCTGAAATTACTGACAAACACTCGCTCTGGTTTTACTTTACACAACTTTGCACAAGACCTGTGTGAATAATGGCTTTCCTCCCCTTGGGTTATTTTAGGATCCAGTGAGCATGTCTCATGTCACATGCAAAGAAAAGGTATATCACGACTCATTGAAAACTAGCAGATGGGATAAGCTCCTGGAAGCTCATTTTGCTTTGCCAATCACCACTTTTTGTGTTCACTTTGAACCCATGCACAAAAAATACACATCAAACTTCAAAAGCAGCAGTCCAGGCTTGTTATTTATTTATTTATTTATATTTATAATTGTTTTAATTAATTCATTAATTTCTTTTTCTAACGTCTCCTGGCAATGCAGTGAGCAAATAACACTTTGTACGAAAAAGAGCTGCAGACAAAGGGAACCCTGCTGGTGTTTGCCTCTTTATCTCCCTCGTTTAATTGGATTTCTTTGAAAGTTCAGATGAACCTCATGGGGCTCTCCTTGCATTCTGCACTTTCCCTCTCATTTTCTCCCTGTCTCTCACTAAATCACGAAGCCTTGGTTTAGGGGCCAATTCATGTGTATCATGTCAGAGATGCTTTGATTGATTGTTATTTTCACAAAAACAGAACTAGGGCCTTTAACTGAGATCCAATAATGTACATAATGATTTCTACTTCATTGCAATATATTTCCATCTTGTTTGAAACATCAGTAAATATTATCTGATAAAGTAAGTATATGCATTTTTCTTTTTCTTACAGTGTTGTAAGTCTCAGCCGAATATATGTAGCTTCATATTTATATTTCCAAATGGCTTAAGCCAAAAGTAATAATATAGTGTAAACTTATGTAAATATAAACTAATTCAAACAGGAAACTAAACCAGAGGCATATTATGTTATCCTCATATGCATCTCTAAAAGTGGCACAGTACATTACGTTTGTAAGACAAAGTTCTCATGGCTTTTAAATATTTAACATCTGTAATCATCTTGATCATAATTAAGTGTTGCATACTCATTTTTAATTTAATCCTGTTGGGAATGAGATTCGTCATCTTTTTTGTCTTTTTTCTCTGTCTCTCTCTCTTTTGTAACAACTGCATAACTCTCTGAAGCTATTAATCTTCGTTGATTAGACATAAGTGTCTCTCAGAGCCATCTGTACAAAACAAGCAAGCTCCTGAGAAAAGTTATTCTCTACATTTTACACGACGATCAAAGTCAGTGGTGAAATTGAGATATGGGAGGTAGAATCTAATAAACTGCAAGCCAATACTATATAAACTAAAAAACACACAAATTAATTACAATCATTATCTTAATACTGGTCACACTTATCAACAATACTTTCTATATGGCACTTTGTGGTTATAGTAAAAGAGCAAAGCAAATGAAAGAAAAGAAAAAGAAACAATTAGAAGAAAAAACATAAATCAGGTCTTCAACAGTGGGTCTCCAGCAGTACCGCAGGAGGTCTGCCCATTATAGTTTAAACTCAAAATAATTTTTTGTGAACCAATCAAACATTACATCAATACCAAATTAACTACAACCAAAGCTCAAATTAAGAAGCTAAAGTTCACCTAAATGTATTAAATAAAATGTAAATCACAACTATATGACTCTGTATGTCAATAACAATTATAATAATAGCTTTTTAAAGTAAAAATCATAATAAAGTAGCATCATAAAATCTGGGGTCAGTCCAATTTTTTAAAGAAATTAATACTTCTATTCAGCAAGAATGCATTATATTGATCAAAAGTCACATAAAAGGCTTTTATAATGTTACAAAAAATATTTTAAATAAATAACCAAAATAACATAATAGAATTATTTCTGAATGATCATATATGACACTGAAAACACAGGGAATAAATTACATGAGAAAACTGTTATTTTAAATTGTAATAATATTTCACAATACTACTGTTATCACTGCATTTTTCATGAAAAGAATAATGCAAAATAAAAATTCAAATAAATTTCCAGCATGTGCTGGAAAATAGTAGTCTGTCTCTTTAAGGCTAAATCTAACTCATCAACTTATGATTGTTTACACCACTGAAATGAGTTATTTTCCAATAACACTCTACTCTAATTTTCCCACATCCCATCTGTCACTGACATCAAGCCCTCCATCGACAAATCTGAGCTCCATGCTACCACTGCCACCAATATCTTCACCTCCACTGAAGGACACAATGTCATTGCCTCCAGCTATATAAAAAAACCTTGCAGATGTCCAAGATGACATACTGTCCTTGACAGAGTATCAATCAGCCAGGTATATGTTCAGTATCGACATAAAGTCTGGTTCAAATGCCAGCTTATTTTAGCCAGCTGACTGACATTTAAAGTGGCCACTTTGTGGCTTGTTTACATTGTGTTGTTCTAATTTCATTGTGTTATGACTTGTTTCTATTGTGTTGCAAGTTGTTTCTGTTGTGTTGTGCTGATTTTGTTGTGTTGTGGCTTGTTTTCTATTGTACTGTACACTACTGGGCTACTGTATTGTATTGTATTGGCTGTATGATCAGCACAGCAATGAACACGCATACACCGTGAACACACACCCGGGGAGCAGTTGGGGGTTCGGTGCCTTGCTCAAGGGCACCTCAGCCGTGGTATTGAAGGTGGGGAGAGCGCTGTACATTCACTCCCCCCTACTGACAATTCCTGCCAGCCCAAGACTCAAACTCGCAACTTTTCGATTACGAATCAGAATCTCTAACTATAAGGCCATGACTTTCCACTATGTGTCATACTAATCAGCAAAACAGGCACTATTTTTTGAATAAGTATTAAAAAATTTGTAAGAAACAAGAAATGGATTTCATTCAGAAAATATGATCCACAGCAATATAAGATCAGATAGAAAAACTGCAAATACTGAAAATAGTCTTTGTGAATGGTTGTACAGAAAACATTGAAAGGTGAAATATGTGATATTGTAGCATATTTGGAAAATAGAAAATGTATTTGGTACAAAGCTTCAAACATGAATGCACAGCTTTATCTGCATCTTCTTAATTAACTACCCAAAATCTAGTTTAACTGCAGCATATACCATAGCACCTACTATATATAGCATAATTTGCTTCAAACAGTCAATTGTTAAACTGCTCAGGGTTTGGAACCAGGAAATGTCAAACTGGCAATATTTAATCTAACACAGATTCTGGGAAAACTATTGCTTTTTTAATGGGTCTGTTTTGAGAATGCATGGGAGAGCAGAGATTATGGCAGACATGAAGGTCACTCAGGAGGCAATATTTTGTTTGAAAGCATTTCCTCACATAGCATTCATAGAAAGCTTGCAGAAGGTGATTGCACCATCGCAAATGTGACAGCTCTCCTGTTGCTCTGCTTTTAGAAGCCTCTATGGTGGCCCATCAGAGTCAGAACATGGCAAGATTGGCTCTCTAGGGGACTGGCTGAGAGACACAGGAAATCCTCAAACATTAATGTGAAACAAGCTTATGATGGCCTCGTGGTAACCTACTCTCTGAGAAACACTTTATGAGCCAGCTAAGGAAAGTGAGTCTCTTTAGCCCAGAAAGCACATCTCTCCTGCACCCTTTGTCTTCATTTATGTCCCTGGCCTTCTTACATAATCAACTAACGGGAACAATTTGGTGAAATGCAATTTCATTATCGATTTAAAGCATGAAAAAACAATATAGAAATTAAAACATTAGACCTTGTACATAAGGAGGTACGAATCAATAGTAATTTGCAATGCATACACTCGGCACTGTGTCATATTAAGTAAGCCATAAAAGCATCTAATTGTTGTTTCTCAAGCCATTTTCAAGCAAAAAAGTTTTTAAAGAGACCAACTTCTCACATCATCTCACATCTTAATGTTGTTCAACAAGGGATTTTCTAACTATATATTCTGCTGATATGGAACGCAGACATACAATTTTAATGTGTTGCTGTATCTCATTAATTTTGGAGCATCACGCTCTGGTGGGCTCCCATAATTCATTTTGTTCTCCATGCTGGAAAACGACAGCTGCCAAGATCTTAAAAATCACAGGGTGGAGGAAATCCCAGCACATTGCACTTTCATTCAAGAAAAGATCAAGGGAGAGAGAGAGAGAGAGAAAGAGAGAGAGAGAAAATAGTGGAAGCGGGTGAATGGGGGTAGGGGACACATAACCCAGCGCTTTTCTTGTGAGCTCTAGAGCAAGAAGATGGAACTGGAATTGGGAACAAACAATGGAAAGGTTATGAGAATAAATGCAACTTTCTCTGACTTTGTCTTTGGAACAACTGTGGTAGGATGAGAAAACATAGTCTCCTCTTTCGAGAAATACTGGAATAAGGTTTTTGGCGACATTTTGAAAAGCAGGTGGTTTTATACTCATCAAATGTATACATTAACTTAAAATAGTGATTTTTGGCCTGTCACAACTCTTGCCCTTCTTGACCAAACAATTAAAATCAATTAGTCTTAGTTTTGACAATCTTGCTGATTTAAAAGTATTAACTATTATTAATTTGCAAATAAATTTATAATTAGGTTCCACATTTTAACCACGTTACCCCTTCATTACATAGATATAATTTGGAAGAGAAATAATTATAAATTATCTCTTTTAATAATTTTACAAATATAAAATTTTATAAATATTTAAAATATTTCGTTTTGATTCAGCTAACTTAAAGGTAAAATTTGTAAGGTATTTGTAGTAAAATATCCAAAAACCACTAGGCTAGTGCTATATATTATGTCCAGCTGATTACTTACAATATATCTAATGTTTTCAACTACTTGTAAATCATGAGAAAATTCCCATTCTAAACAGTGACACGAGGCAGTGCAGTGGCCTGTCAATGACGTTAACTACCCATTGTTACCGCCTTTACTGATGTAGAAACCACATGACAACAGTGTTGTGGACAAATGCGGAAGTAGCTTCACAACAAACTAGAAAGAGATGCCGATCTCACTTCTGTTTTACTCGATAGGTGCGTTGTTTTGATTCGCATCTTTACAGAAAATGTATGCTTTTATAATGACCAACAAGATTAGTATTATAGGGCATACAAGCCAAATGCGGGGCATCGTGTCTGATCATGTATTTGCATTGACTTTGTATGCAATCTACTTAAATCCATGATTTATCTTTCCATCTGATTTATGGCCATCAGCAGTTGGGTAGAAGACAACAAATCCCATCATTCCACACTCTTTCTTGGCATCAAACCACGCGATTGTTTTTGTTTTGATAGTGCGCCCTCTAGTGGCAGGTCCTACAACCTGTACCTTTAATTGTTCAACCATATTACTCAAGTTAAGTAAGAAATAAAACAGTTAAACGTTTTTTTTTTTTTTTTTCTTAAAACACTATTAAGTATAAACCAAAGGAAACCAATTTGAGTGAAAAGGCTGAGTGACATCTTAGAAGTCTGGAAAAGATTCTGCCAATGTAATGGTTTAAAATATTGGTGCATTTACTGCATTATGTTTAATTAATTTGCCAAAACTCTTATTTAAATGCTCTTAATTAGAGGACTTTATGCAAATAAATCATTAACACTGTAGGCATTGCAAACACATCAGAATTTGATGGGATTTAATGAGACTAGGTGGTTCATTACTCTTAAATAAGGCTAGAACCACAAACAGATCCAAGATATGCTATTCAGGATGCTTGATTTAAAGTATGAAATGTATGTGAAACATGCACAGAACTCCAGTTTCAACAGTATAAATAAAAAGCATATTTGAGCAACTAAAGGAACTAATCACTTGCCATGAATGAATCTCTTGAAAATCAATCGTATGTTTTGTATAAAAGTCATTTACATGTATCAAACGGGCTGTTTATCTATTTCGGTCAAGTGCTCTTGTCTAGATAGCATGAAACACTCGACATGAGATGGAATGAGATGCATGCATTAAAAAATAGTCTATAAAATATGTGCAGCATTAACATCTGATGCTAATAAAAGATCTACCAGTCTTAGCTGTTTATAAATCACTCAAATGCATCAATAATTTATCTTTAGATATTTAAAAATAGCCACAGCTTTTGTTTTTCAGACCTAATCTTTAGGACAGAATGTCCGCGCTGTCATTGTGCAAGTAATCAAATTTGATCCATTTGTTCAGACACTGTCCCCAAGGTTGAGAACCTCTGAACTAAACAGATTGTGGACAGATACGGAACTATCTGATTTTTGCTGCCTGTCTGAACAAAGCCTAAGTGACAGATCGAAGGGGTCTAACTTAGTTTATTCTCGGCTCCCTGATTCCTGCCTCTCACACTCTTTCCACATCCTGCTGTGAAAAAACTAACTAAATTCTTTGCCACCAAGGTCAAAGCATTGACCTTGAACAGGAGCCTCCATTTTACAGTTTCTCTTTCAACTCAGCCTGCTTGTGCTGTATTTCAGCAGAATGTCATAAGTGCTTCAAAATAAGAGGGCTTCTTTGAAACATCTATGAGTGCTTCATATTTCTTTTTATCAGAAACTTCACCGGTTTGACAAAAATGTTCTTAGCTAGAACAGCCCAAAGAACTAGAACAACATGTGAAAGAGATTCTTAGGAATCAAATTAAGTTTGATTTGAAGACAGAATTACAGTAATTCCCTAAAATATAAGGGAACAAGAATGACCATAGATTAAATATTTAATTTGAACATTGTCACTTGACATAACGGCTGAAGCCAGTGTACATAAAGGAAAAGTTCACCCGAAAATGACATTTAGGTGATCGTTTACTCACCTTCATGCTCGTTCCTAACCTGTATGATTTATTTCGTATGTGGAACATAAAAAGAAATATTTTTGAAGAATGTTAAATCTATTTGACATATTAGAAAGTCAGTGGTGTCCAAATTGCCAAGTAAAGGACATATGTTTTTGAGTGAATTATTCTTCAGATTGTGTTTGTATGTTTTTGACTCTACTAAAGCATAAAAATACCATAATATTTAATAAACAACCTAGGCTAACATACTAAAACATTGCTACAGTCCCTTAAAAATGTGCATTCAGGGATGGAATGTCGGTCTCTGATTTGGTTTGTGAAACCCACCCACTGCCAGTTTACCCAACTGTATTAGGGTTGCCAGTTGGCAGAAAATACAGTGGATTTAATTTCATTCATTGTCAAGTGCGCTCGTTCCTGTTGGTGTCATCAATCTGGCAACCTAAATGCGTCTGAGGAGGAGGGGCAGGGCGGAAAAAACCCTCTCCAATATTTTGAATTTGGATTGCAATACCTAGTTCAACCGCTCTGTGTCAATCTTACATCCAGCACCACTGAACCTCCAGAAAGATACAGATACACTTGATCTGATGCCCCAAAGAGCCTTTACAAAGTCATAGCACTCAAGACAATGTTGAAATGACTATTGGAAAATAAATTATTCATTTAGATCACAACAGATTAATTAAAACAGTGAAAATTTATGATAGGACTTGCCTTTGGGTGGTGTATTATTTACTTCATTTGCATAATTCAAATGTCTCCTGATGGAGAACTACTCAAACCTGCTGGTGGGAGGTGAGAAACAAGACTGAGAGTAACTCAACGACACCGTCAGATATGCAAAAGTGCAGTTGGTGTCTCTCTTGGTGAGCTGAGCTGACATTTAGCGATGCAAGTAGCCTGAAAATATCATGTGGATTTTTAAAAGTCACAAGAAAATTAGGGCACTATACACACATACAATATTCAAACTCTCAAGCAAAGACCTCGTAAAAAGTGAACTGACTAAATGATGAATAGAATAATACTGAATAGAATGAATCTGATGTCGCACAACGCAGTAATAGGCTATTTGCTGCTATTCAGTGATTTGATTTATTTTTATATATATAATTTATACAGATTTTACTATGGTGAAGGAAAGCTGTATGACATTTTTTTTTAAATGATGCAACAGCAAAAAATAAAAATAAAAATCTTAAAATGGTTAAAAACTATCACAATTGTGGCAGTTAAGAAACCTTAAACAATGATGAACCATAAATAAGGAAAATAAACAATTATTATCATTAATAATGAATAATTAACAATATTTTTTTATCATTAACCAGAATTGTATATATATATATATATATATATATATATATATATATATATATATATACATACACCAAACGGATTAGGAACACCTGTTCAATTTCTCATTAACGCAAATATCTAATCAACCAATCACATGGCAGTATCTTCAATGCATTTAGGGGTGTGGTCCTGGTCAAGACAATCTCCTGAACTCCAATCTGAATGTGATTTAAGTAATTTTGAGCGTGGCATGGTTGTTGTTGCCAGATGGGCCGGTCTGAGTATTTCACAATCTGCTCAGTTACTGGGATTTTCACACACAACCATTTCTAGGGTTTACAAAGAATGGTGTGAAAAGGGAAAAACATCCAGTATGCGGGTGAAAATGCCTTGTTGATGCTAGAGGTCATATGAGAATGGGCTGATTGATTCAAGTTGACAGAAGAGCAACTTTGACTGAAATAACCACTCGTTACAACCGAGATGCAGCAAAGCATTTGTGAAGCCACAACACGCACAACCTTGAGGCGGATGGGCTACAATGGCAGAAAACCCCACCGGGTACCACTCATCTCCACTACAAATAGGAAAAAGAGGCTACAATTTGCACAAGCTCAGCAAAATTGGACAGTTGAAGACTGGAAAAAATGTTGCCTGGTCTGATGAGTCTCGATTTCTGTTGAGACATTCAGATGGTAGAGTCAGAATTTGGCGTAAACAGAATGAGAACATGGATCCATCATGCCTTGTTACCACTGTGTAGACTGGTGGTGGTAGTGTGACGGTGTGGGGGATGTTTTATTGGCACACTTTAGGCCCCTTAGTGCAAATTGGGCATCGTTTAAATGCCACGGCCTACCTAAGCATTGTTTCTGACCATGTCCATCCCTTTATGACCACCTTGTACCCATCCTCTGATGGCTACTTTCAGCAGGATAATGCACCATGTCACAAGGCTCGACTCATTTCAAATTGGTTTCTTGAACATGACAATGAGTTAACTGTCCTAAAATGGCCCCCACAGTCACCAAATCTCAACCCAATAGAGCATCTTTGGGATGTGGTGGAACGGGAGCTTCGTGCCCTGGATGTGCATCCCACAAATCTCCATCAGCTGCAAGATGATATCCTATCAATATGGGCCAACATTTCTAAAGAATGCTTTCAGCACCTTGTCGAATCAATGCCACATATAATTATGGCAGTTCTGATGTAAAAGGGGGTCAAACACAGTATTAGTATGGTAGTAAAAAATAATCCTGTAGGATATATATATATATAAATTATTAAAAATTAAACACTAACATGTATGTGGATTTTAGACTGACGACACTTAATAGGCAATGTGCAATGTCATTTAAATAATGTTATTTTATCTGGATGGATGGATGGATGGATGGATTTCTGAAAATAGCCAACATCTGAGTGAGCAACAGTAACCAGGGAGGTGGAGCACAGCAAAACATCAATTGGATAAATGGAAACACTACTTCTGATTGTAATCTGAAAGTGTTGTGAGAACAGAGCGCTGTAAGATAAAGCAAGGTCAATAGTACACTTGACTGCAGTCTGCTATTATCAGTATTGAAAGATGCCACTATGAAAGTACTGAACATCTCATCCATCATGCAGACCAGTTTCACTGGGATGTTTCCATTAGACGCAAGGGTAGACTGTGCTGTTAGAGAATTATTTTTGTTTCAGCAGTCAGTCTCCCAGGAGCATCTCTCTCCTCCTGCTGCCACTCAGGTGTGAGTCCGATGAGCAGTATTACCAGCGAGGCGTGGAGGGCAGTGGATCATGAAGGACAGGAAGGCATTACTTTCACTTCTTTCTCTCCATCGCAAATCATTGCGTGCCCTTCTCTTACTCATTTCCTTCATTTCTTCAGGTGTGTCTGGAAAGTAAAGGCTTGAGGGGAAATGGGAAATTCCTGCTTGATATTTTCCAGCCATCTAGTGTTGGTTCATAGGATGCTAAGATATAAACTCTGTTTGTGTGTGTGTGTGTGTTTTAAAAAAAAGTTAAAAATAAAAAAATACAATGAAGTTGTAGGTCATCTTCTTGTGACCTTCAGCTTTTCCTTCTATTCTCAACAGAGCTCCTCGACAACAGCATTAGTCCCAGTGGACACTTTTGATTTAAAAAGCTTAAACTACTACAACAGAGAGGTCAAACTTGAATGAGAAGTTCAAACTGGTAATTTGTTTAACTAATAAAGGTTAATGGCAAGGTCATGGACGCAATAGTCCAAGAATAATTTTAGCTTGTCTGTGTGATTGTTTATGACACAACTGCAGCCTATTCACCCAGTATATATTTACAATCTTTATGCGTTAATGGGAAGTTGACAAGACAAGAACTCAGGTTTTATTGTGAGGAACAAATAGCAAAACTTAAAAACCCACATCCTGATTTGAGTTAGAAGTGTAATGAGATAATAGAAAATAATATTTCAGAATTAAGGATTATGGGTTCATTATGATTAAATTATAATAATGATAATAATGGTTGCACATTATTTTAAGGTCCAGTTCTCACTAATAACAAACCATATGACTTGTCTCAATAAACTTGTAAGTTGCTGCTTATTAATAGATGGTTGTTATATTCAGGTATTAGGTAGGATTAGGGATTTAGAATATGATTGTGTAGAATATGTGAAGTACTAATAAATAGCCAATATGTTGATAATAGACATGCTAATAAGATATGATAGTGAGAACTGGTGCTTATACTTATACTTATTACTACCATAATAATACAAAACGAAAACAGTGAAGTAACCCACCAAAATATTTTATATATAAATAT
This sequence comes from Carassius gibelio, assembly GCF_023724105.1. NCBI lineage: Eukaryota > Metazoa > Chordata > Actinopteri > Cypriniformes > Cyprinidae > Carassius > Carassius gibelio. The sequence continues at coordinate 13,101,005 of NC_068409.1, forward strand.
TAAAATAATCCTATTTTATTAAAAAATTGAAAAAGTGTGTGTGAGTGTATGGATCTAGGGAATTTAAAATATAATTCTTGGTAAAAGTACACAATAAGGTCCCTTTGTTAATAACGGTTAATACATTAACTAACATGAATGAACAATAAGCAGTATTTTTGTTACAGTATTGTTTATAATCTTTGTTAATGTTAGTAAATAAAAATACAACAGTTCATATAGTTCATGTTCACGCCAGGTCCATAACATGGAAATAAAAACTTTTGATTTAAGTAATGGATTAGTAAATGTTGAAATTAATATAAAGTAAGTTTAATAATGCTATTGCTAACTAATAGTTAACTAATGGAACATTGTAAAGTGTTACGTCATTAACTCACTATAAAACAACAAAAGTCAAAGCAAAATACCCACAAAAAATAAAAAAATAAAATTAATTTTCAATAAAAAAAAAAAAATAATAATTAGTTATCAAGTTATTATTATTATTATTATTATTATTATTATTATTATTATTATTATTATTATTAAAGAAACACATTTTTCCAAGATGTGAGCTAAATTTGACAAAACCTCCCTGTGGAGTCATCCAAGGATGTTTAATACAAAATTCATTTAATTCATGAAATGCACCTATGTTTGACTGTACTTGGGCAAAATCATTTTAAAAAAGGCCACATAAACGTAAGCATGTCTCAAACTGACTTGTGAGGACATTTTAACTAGTCCCTTTTATTTAAAACTCAACCAAACCCTGTCTAATAATGTTAAGAGTTTCATGTATGTGTGCAGCAAATCATAAATCATTATCTTAGTATGAAAAACATCGCATCTATAAGAGATCCTTGCTAATATAGCTTCAGAAGCGAGTGTGTATGTGGTTGGGTAGGTGAGTTTGATATTATAGATGGTTCAGATCAACCCTGTTCCTCATTCTTCAATTTTATGCACCAGCGCCTCCCTGAAATTGGATATGCAGACAGAATATGATGTCATTCCTTGTGATCGATGCCAGTTAGGGTTTGCTGCCAGTTAAACCTCAGTGGTGCTGGTGAAATCTGGAAAAATACCCGTATCAAAACCTGAAGTGATTCAGCAACTGTATTACGTCACACTCTGACTCAAGCTTTGATAATCACTTCTTCCAAAGTAAGTATACAGTGCATCTAAACCAAAACAGATGCTGTAAAAAGTTCAACCATAAATAAAATCTACCATCACTTACTCAGTCCTTGTTTAAAGATGTCTCACAACACAATTTTAGAATACAGTGACATCAAATGGGAAAAGATGCTGTCAAGCTGCAAAAATAGCAAAGACATTGAAAGAATCATAAAGCAGCAGTCCATATGACTTGTGTATTTCAAGCCTGCAACCAAATGCCTCTTTTGTAATGGGTTTTGTTGGTTTTGTTTCATCGTGCGGGGAAACCAGTATCACAGTATGTTAAGGGGCGTAACATTCAGGTTTCAGCCAATCACAATGCACTGGATAGCTGGCCAATCAGAACACACCTCACTTTTCAGAACGATGAGCTTTGTAAAAATCAACACATTTCAGAAAGGTGGGGCATAGAGGAGCAACAATAATGTACAGTATGTGGAAAATAATGTGTTTTTTGACCTTAATCCGCATAAACATATTGCATTACACCAAATACACAATATAATGTTCTTTTTTGCAACGTCATATGACCGCTTTAAAACCCAGGTGTATTTTCTCCAGCTCAAGAAAATGAACGAAAACAAAAAAGCACAAGATTCCTTCTTTCCTCAAAAGTGAGCTGTTAAAATGGCTACAGTATCAATAGACAAACAACAATCAACAGTAGCCAAACAATTAGCTAAAAAACTGACTCCAAGTCACAACCTGTGAGAATTCAGGGCACCTCTGAACTGATGTTTCTGCCACTCATCTGACCTTCCGGCATCACATTTTGACTAGCAAGAGACCTATCAGTTAAACTACAGGAATGACCATGTTTTACACCTCTCCTGCTCCCCTCTGCCCCTTCTGTTCCTGTCAGCAAAAGATCCAGGTTCACAGGAAGTAAGGTGACAGGCCCTGTCACATGCCCTCTCCAGCGTGTGTGTGCTGCCGTTCCTGTCTGAATATGTGTGTGTGCATAATCATGCGTGCCGGGTTTGTGGTTGATGTCAGAGCCCAGCATATTGTGCAACAAGCCACTATTTTGCCAAAGACAGGAGAGGAGATGACACAAGGTGGGGGGTCTTTTCTCGGCACAGGGGTCTGTTCTCAGGCCTGGGGCTTCAAGAGTATACAAACAGAGAGCTGACAGTGAAGTGAGTCAGACTCTGCCATGCAGCCAGCGTTAACAAGCGGTCTGGAGGTCCTCCTTAGCACCAAGACAAACATAGGAAACTCTCATTTAACTCCTGATTAAACCCCCCTGATTCCCAACAATGTCATGCTGGGAGCCTTCAGATAATTGTGGGCCAATCCCAGCACAGGACATCTAAAAATAAAGCTTTGATGTGTGTCGTGAAGCAGTTCGGCCACGGTGCCAGGTGGCACAATAAGGATCCAGGAGGCGTTGAGAGAGCCGTGGAGAAAATGGGGGTTGATTTCTTCTCACCTGCAGACTGGGAACGTTGTCCATCTGTCTCTCAAAGAGACAGAAAAAGCATGGCACAGAGCTACAGAAAGACCATGATCCTATGAGATAATGAGTGCAGATGTATAGGTACTGTTAAAAGGAAAGACAGGATTTGCTCTCGGGTTTGATATATAGGGACTAGATGTCACTCTTCTTTTCTGTATAGGCACATATTTTAAAGGTATTTCCACTATAAGTGCTGGAAAAGGGGGGACAAATTAATCTAACATACAGTATTTTGACCCTTTGTGATAACAGCCAATTGTATTTTTTCAAATAAATTCATATATTCAAAACCATTATACTGCACAAAAAACTAAATTGCAAACATTTCAAAGTGGACATATAAAATATTCATATTTAAAAAAACTAAAATCTTAAGCAGCACAATTTTTTAAACACTGTAATGACCAAAGCACAAACGTAAAAATTTCTAGAATGATTTCAGAAGTATCATGTAATATTAAATACTTCTTTTTAACTTTTTATTTATCAAACAATCAAAGAAAAAGAAAAATCACAGGTTAAAAAATAAATAAATAATAATAAATAAGTACACAACAGTTTCAACACTTATAATAAATCAACATATTAGAATGATTTCTGAAAGATCATGTGACACTGAAGACTGGAGTAATGATGCAGAAAATTCAGTGCTGCTTCACAGAAATAAATATATTAAAAAGTATGTTGAAATAGGAAGCCGATATCATTATATTATAAAACGCAATAATATTTCACAATATTTTTTTCTGTATTTTTGATTAAATAAATACAGACTTGATGAGAATAAAAAATCTTACTGATTTCAAACTTTTGAACGTCAGTGTATATTACAAAAGCATGATTAAGTTGGTGTTTTAATTAAAAGGACAGAATTTACCAAAAAAATAAATGAATTAATTAATAATAATAATAATAATATTACATATACATATATATGTATGTGTGTGTGTATAAAACATAACTGAAAATAATTTATAACAGCAATTATAGTACTGGAATAGTATTGGTTCACAGAAGAGATATGATTGAGTGAATATGACTTACACACCTTTTTGACTGTCACCTCCATACACACCTTTTTGAAACAGCACACTGTTTCATTTGCGTTGGTTCTCAAAGCTGCTTTCCTCAGTCAATTTGTAATCATTTGTGTGCAGCATCAAATAAAAACCTGCAACAAGCATATTTCTTAAGACATTTTCCTACCATGAGAAGGCCCTTTTTTAGCATCTCTAATTATGAATCTGTTGTCTTTGCATGTTTTGTATCCCTGTTGCTACACTGAAAGACTCTTTTCATACTCTGTCGTTCCATTCCGAGGTTGACTGAACATTTTTTTAGACTCTGATTTCTGAAGCAATTTTAGACACCTTGCCCTGGGAACATTTTCTCTGTGAGTGGCGTCAAAATAGAGACAAACATCCTACTGGATTTGCATCAGGCTGTCAGACTGCGCTGATGAATGACAGAGGGAGTGAAAGGCCAGATGGATCTTTTACACTTGCTCCTCATCAGCACTCAGACTTCTCCAAAGCTTTCAAAATCTCTCCAAAGTACATGTCAACTGAGTACACAAGAGCCCAGAACAAAAATGTTAAACTGTGCAGAATTGTATGGCCTACTTGAGCGCTACTGTGAACAAGATGACAAACTGAGGCCATAAATGTTATTTATTTGTCACTGAAAAAAATAAATAAATACATTATATAACATTCGTTATTTGCCACATTCAAGAGAAGCTGATGTGAAAAAAAATATATAATGTTAACAATTGTAGAATGCATGCAGCCTATTCATAATAGTATAACCAATAAGAATCCATGCTAAAATTTATTTTAGATTATATTAAACAGATGAATTAGGAAATTAGATTTCTACCTTCATTGTTGCCATAATAATAATAATTATTATTATTATTATGTGTTCGAAATGTATTTCTTTGTATTACACTGAAAATGTATTACAGTAAAAAATTACAGTAAAAGCATTTAAATTGTTACAAAAAAGTTTCTATTTTAAACAAATACTGTTCTTTTTAATGTATTAAATACATTATTGATATTAATGATACAAATGTTACAATAAAAATGGTTAAATTGTTACCAGACAAATGCCATTTACTTAAAGTTTCCTATATATCAATATTCAAAGTATTAAAACCTTTAAAAAATGCACTTGATCACTCATAATATTCATGATATAATTATTCAATGCACAAAAATATAAGTCTCACCACTAGAGTATGACACTGACTCTTTGATTTGCCACATTCAGCACAAGCAAAGAAGGCCATCGGAGAACAATAATAAATGTAGCACATTTATACCCAAGCATCTAGAAAAGCAAAAGGTGATTGCAATCATCTGACTTCCTGTCATCCAAGGACTCAACATTACATCTTCATGATGGTCGTAAAGCCCCATTTAATTCCCCTGACCTCACTTTAACCCCTCAGACCTCCAGTCGCAGCTCACAGTTAGCAGTGTGTCGCATTGGTGTGCCACTCAGAGCTGGAGCAGTTTAACACTGCCTGCTAACTGCCATCATGAATGAAATCCCTATGTGCATATCCTCCAACCACCTCTGCGCTGAGAGATTTTCTTTTCATCTCGAAGACTTAAACCTATTGTTCTTTGATCTGTAACTTCACTCCTCACAGGAAGACTTGTGAGAAGCCTGCCATCCCTTTACATGTTTTCCGTGAGAGGGAAAATGACTTGCATGCCAACTGAATGATTGATTATATGCAGGCATCTAGCTGTGTTGGTAGCATCAAGGGAACAGCTATGCATTTTTCGAATGATTCGCTCACTCTAAATGGTGCTGTATTTAGTCCCAGTCACGGCAAGATGGGGAACATGGTCTGAAAGGGAGTTTATTTCACAGTTGGGGCACAGGAGAGGATGTGTATATACAGATAAAAGAGATTGTTGTAGTGAATAAATTTCATTATGCATGGAGGAGACCCTGTCTGAATAGCAAATCTTCGATCAAAGCAATAACAATGTATTGTTTTTGCTCCTATAAATCAACCGTGGTGACGGCACTGGAACCTTGCCATCCACTTCCATTGTGTGAATGTATAGCTATGGGAGGACATGTACTCTGAAAGCATACTAACATATGTAGGGCATATGCACGTGTTAGCATTGCTTTCAGAAACAATGTTAAACTGAGAAATCAAATTACCCTTGATCTTTTGACACATAAGAGCTTATTGTGGTATAAAAATATCCTGTGAGTTTCAAAATTCTAAACTTTCTCATCAGTCTAGAAACAGCTTATATTGATGCTTGCCTGCCAAAACTACAGCTTGTTTAATCTACAATTCTATGATGTAAAAATGTGAATAAGCACCCCCTCCACAGAAGAAGATCAACCAGCCCAATCTCACAGAAATCCATACATATTTTAAGAGGTGGCTAATTTGTACGAATTCGTGCAACCTCACTCGTAAAAATTCACAAGATTTGTGCTAAATCGTACGCATTTTATGAATTTTTACAAAATTACTTACATCTAACTCCGCCCTTAAACCTACCCCTCACTGGGGTCTAGACAAATTGTACAAAATCAAATGATAAAATGCTCTGAAGACGACAAGACACGGTGCAGAAGTGGGCCAAGTCTTTGCAATGCCTTCCTTCTTATCCCAACATTAGTTAAGAGTGGATGAAGTTCCACATTAGTGGAATAACCTTTTTTCACTTAATTTCACCACAGGTTCATTTATAAACAAGGCACAATTCGATGTGGTATTTTTAGAAAGACTGAAATTAAAAGACAATCCTGTGCAGACTATACTGGATCTGACAGTAATGTCACAACACACAAGTGTGAGTAACTTTTTTTTTTACATGATCACTATTGCTTTGTCTGTCATTACAGATCGTTTGACATATACTTATGCTTATGCGATGTGTTTTTATGTACTTTAAACCTAAATCACAGCAGTCATCTGTGAAGGACATAAGCTGTCAAACATACACAACTATTAGCCAATCATAGTAGTGGACATTTACTTCTGAGTCTACAATCCTTCATGCCTGTTAAGACAGAGCATTCTGATGGGGGGGTCAAAACACTTATTTATTACTTCTAAATTATGATGGTTTTTATATGCCATATTAAAACATTAGAATTTCACATAATTATTTTCTTGATGACATTATAAGCTTTCCTTAGAGAACAGTACCAAATAATAAAAAAGACGGCCCTTTAATTCAGTATTTAAAATCTGTTTTCCAATTTAATGTTTTAAAATGCAATTTATTTATTTGATGGCAATGTTGAATTTTCAGAAGTCTTCGATTTCCAATGATCTGCCAGAAATTATTCTAATATTCTAATTTGTCACACATATTTTAGTATCATTAAATGTTAAATAATATTAGATAATAGTATGTATGTTTAAAAAAAGTATGAATATTTTATTGGAACATTTTATATACCATGATCCTTCTGAAATCATTCTAATATGCTAATTTTGGTGTGTGGTTTTTCTTTTTGTATTATTATTATTGCTAATGCTTTTTAATGCTTTTAATGCCTTTTTCAGGATTGTTTCTTGAAAAAAAAAGTTCAAATGAACATTTATTCAAAATATAAATATTTTGGAACATTTTAAAAGCCAAATTGTATACAGTATCATATTGGCTTTTAAATTGGGATAATATATATCCACACCTAGACACACTAAAAAACACTCAAAACAACATTCTTAAGACACCCTAGCAACCACATAAAAACACACTAACCATACAGAACACCCTTGTAATGACCCACAGCAAGTTTATTGTGACCTACAGGAAGCTCTGCATGAGGGAGACATCTACTTCCCATCATTACTGTTTTTTTTTTTTCATTCACATTTAACCAAGTAATATTACAAATCACCATGAGAAAAAGCAATAATATCCACTGAGCCATTATGCAAGCATTATATTGAATGAGATCACCAATAATTCCAACTGTAAAGAATCACAATTCTAGTGCAGCCAAACACCTTGTCAAGATGACAGCTGAGCTCTACTACTGTAATTGAGGCCATAATAAAAGAAATCACACTTTTATGTCATTCTTTGTGTTGTTCAGACAAACTACCCAATATGTGAGCGTGTTATAGGCACTAAGGTTTCTATGATGAGTACGAGGCTGATGGTTATGAACATGGCTTAATCAAGAGACCTTGAAAGAGATGAAGGCAATCGTCCACAGAGGGCTGAGAGATGGGGCTCGTGGTGGTTTTAGACAAACAGTGAGAAGAAATTGTGATACATGGGAATGCAGGTCTCTGGAAACTGTCAGCATGGAGCAGAAGAGTAACTGGAAAGTAATGGGGAACAGTGTTAATTTTGACACGAAATTTTAATTTAGTTTTAGTCTTAGTCTTTTGACTATAATTCTTTTTAGTTTTAGTCAAGTTTTAGTCATCTGATTTGTTTTAATTTTAGTCTTATTTTAGTCGACTAAAATTGCTTGGTATTTTAGTCGACTAAAATTGCTTGGTATTTTAGTCGACTAAAATTGCTTGGTATTTTAGTCGACTAAAATAAGACTAAAATCAATAACAGATTTACTAGACAATTTTTCACAGCTGGTATAGGAAACAAACTTAACCAAAATATATAAAACACAAATTCAACTTTATTTCAACACAACTGTGTCTTTATTTCGATTCAAAAGCTTCTATGCAGCAACAAACACTGTCATGATAATGTAAACAATAACTAGCTGCCAATTGACCATCAATAAAAGAAAAATAACGTTAGGTCCAGGAGCTTAAAGCTTACAGCTGAGCTGAACAATAAGTGCATACATTTAAAGTAAATATTTAATAAGTTGGCAGCTAGGTGGATAAAAAAAGTAACAAGATTTTATAAGGTATTAATTTGTCTAGCAATATTGTATGTTTTAAATACTACAATATTGCTAGATTTGTATGTATAATGATAGGATGTGAACATTCATGTTTCACATGACTAATATAGAAATATTTGGGATATTGTCAACAAGTAGAACATTATAAAATATACTAAACATTAGTATTAATCAAATGTATTTATCATGATATTATGTATTAGTATTGTGCTCTCATCTAATTTGAAGAAGGGGCTATTTTACAGTACTTTTCAGTTCGTAATATTTAATGCTACAACATCTACGCACTGCAGTCTTCCAATTTTGCTTAGCTCAATAAACAAAAGAACATCGTTGTGAAATTACATTTGAGAAAATGTCCAGGTGGCTCGTCTGTAAATGTCCTTTCAAATTGGTTGTGTTCTTGCCACGAATGAGCGCTCCGCGTGCTTTACACTTTGTTTTGTTTTGTTCGTCGTTAAACGTGAAGTGAGCTGTGGACATTTTGTCGCTCTTTTAGACATCACCTCTTCGAATGCCGTCTTCCCGGGAGCTCATTTAAAAACTGAATACCTTCACTTCACGTCTCAATAAGTCAGGCTCGGATTGGTTCTCTTCTCTCATGCAGTCTGTTCCGTTTTGCCGGTTCTTTTGTTCATTCCTCGCATCTCTCCCGTCTGCTGATTTGATTTTCGTCACAGTCTATTTTCGTCTCGTCCTTTATTCGTTGACGATAATGTCAATCAATTTAGTCATAGTTTTAGTCTCCATCAGTGCCTTCTATTTTAGTTTTCGTTTCGTTTTCGTCCGCAAAAATATATTCGTGACGAAAATAATGACGAAAGTCATATTTAGTCAACGAAATTAACACTGATGGGGAAGGAATTATTCTCTTTTACCTGCAATGGATTTTCCAAGAAACCAATTGAGCTTCGCATTAGAGTTTGTGGAAACATGACCAGAAGGCTGAGATGGAGTCAGAACAATGCAGTAAAATAGAGCAGAGAAAATCATTACTGAAGAACTGGCTGAGGAAATGCACTCAGTAACTGGATTGTTTACTCTTTAGCTCTGCTGTAGATCAAGTTTCCATTTCAGGAGGCATTCTGTTAGATATTTTCTTCCGTGCCAGTTGGTTCAAAATCTAGCTGGCTACAAAAAACTGCTTTTAGTTTAGACTGTGACAGCGGCTCGGTTTTTAAAAGAGGGTAAAATACCAAGTTTAAATAGAGGGCCTTTGGGTTTTGACTGGGGTTCAGTTTCAGATAGCCTCCCTTGACTGCTGAGATATGAGTGCTTTGATGTGCGAGAGCCGTCAGCTCTGACACTCATCTAAAGTCTTTTAAGTGAAGTCCAATGAGTTCAAGTCAGCCATCAAAGCCACTATCTGTTAGGGAGAATCCCAAGAGTGCTTAAGAGAGGCATTGAGAAGGACTGAATCAATGACATAAAGCTGTGCTTTAATCGCTAGGACGGTTAAAGCACAGCTTTAGGCCACGACTTTAAGGAAGTCTTGGCCAAATGGTTAGAGAATCGGACTCGCAATAGAAGGGTTGTGAGTTAGAGTCTAGGGCCGGCAGGAATTGTAGGTGGGGTGAGTGCATGTACAGTGCTCTCTCCACCTTCAATGCCACGACTGAGGTGCCCTTGAGCAAGGCACTGAACCCCCTACTGCTACCTGAATATGGATGGGTATCGTTAAGGTTTTAACGGTATTACTACTCTTACCAATACTGCTTAACGGTCCGGTACTTTAACAGTATTGTTATCGGTACTTTGAAATTGTGTTAGGCAGTCGAAAACTTTTTGCATTTCTCTGTCTGCACATAATGCACTTTTGAAAAGTATAAGTACACATATCGCGTCTCAAAAATGCGTGGAAAACGCTAGGCACGCCACTTTCTGATTTTTTCCCCCAAAGCCTTCGGGTACTTGCGCTCTTGAGGAGTCTGCCGTTGCTAAGCAACCATGACCTGCTCTCTCCACGAAGACGCAGAAATTTCAGCAATGGATAACTGGATTTGCAGCACTAAAAACTGCTTGCAGTAGCACTGCTACTAAATTAATAAAAAAATCCACATACAGCTATCAGCTGTTCCTTCATCTTGGCTGAGCTTTCAACATTGTTACGGAAAAGGTGAGGAAGTTACGTGACCAGTGGTGCGCTTGCGGCATTCTGAAAAGTTGAGATGTTTTTGACTCGATGCGGTGTGTACGCGCCTGGAAAAAACAAGTTCGTCGCACCGCGTGCGTGTCGCTTCCCTTCCATTATGAGAGCGCATACCGCACGCCTACATTTGAAATAATGAACTTGAGCGTGCAAAATATATGTGAACGGCCCCTGCGTGTGTGTGCGCCGCGCTCGTTCTTGTTGAGTGTGTGTGACTGACAGCCTCCGCGGCTCGCATGGGAGATCTCGTAGATCTCACAGACAAACGTCTTAATAATATCGCAATTTAGAAATATTTGGTAAGATAAAATGTGCACGATAACATTATAAAGCAAATCTCTTCGCCATCGTCACTCTTTATTAAGCAGGAGTTTTCATATCTGTGCGGGCGCCAGGCTCGTTGTGATGTGTGTGTGTGTGTGACTGACAGCCTCCGCGGCACGCATGAGAGACCTCACAGATCTCACAGACAAACGTCTTAATATGATCGCACATTAGAAATGTTTCGTGAGATAAAATGTGCACGATAACATTATTAAGCAAAAATACATAGTACATAAATTTTTTCCCCTCCAGTACCGAAAGCAGAACCGGTACCATCAGATCTTACTGATACTACGGTCTTTCATAATTTAGCCCTGGGGCCATTTTAATACCGGGTTTCGATACCCATCCCTATCCCTGGGTGTGTGTGTTCACTGCTGTGTGTGTGCACTTAGGATGGGTTAAAAGCAGAGCACAAATTCCGAGTATGGGTAACCATACTTGGCTGTATGTCACGTCACTTTCACTTTTTTTTTTGTTTTTTTTTTCACTTAAACTTTCAGAGAGTCTAAGGAAAGCCTGGCAAATAATTGGAATAGAATCCCATGACCTCTTGCATTAACATTCAGTATGAGGCCATCTGAGGATTTTGGCACCAGTTAAAGTTACCTTGACCAGACTTTTCACATTTATCATTTTAAAAAATGTAAAGCCTGAGGGCATAGGTCATATTAATATTAAGGTCACCATGGCAAGTTCTTCACTAGTATGTTGATCTGGTTCTGACATTTTTCATTACTGTGTTGTAGAATATACGCAAATAACATACTGTACATATGTGTCCGTGGACCACAAAACCAGTCTTAAGTCGCTGGGGTATACTTTTAGCAATAGCCAAAAAAACATTGTATGGGTCAAAATTATCGATTTTTATTTATGCCAAAAATCATTATGAAATTATGTAAAGACCATGTTCCATAAAGATATTTTGTAAATTTCCCACTGTAAATATATCAAAACTTTATTTTTGATTAGTAATATGCATTGCTAAGAATTCATTTAGACAACTTCAAAGTTGATTTTCTCAGTATTTAGATTTTTTTGCACCCTCGGATTCCAGATTTTCAAATAGTTTGTATCTCAGCCAAATATTGTCAGATCCTAATAAACCATACATCAATGGAAATCTTATTTATTCATCTTTCAGATTATGCATAAATCTCAATTTCGAAAAATTGACGGTTGATTGATTTGTGGTCCATCGTCACATATTACATTAAAATGTTCAAAATTAATGTATAAGGCTGAACCACATGAAATCTTAAACTATTTCTAAACTATATTTCAACCTAAAATAATAATAACAATAATAAAATCAACGTTAATATATTAAGAATTAAAATTTGAAGTGCATAAAGAAAATTAAGCCGGTAATTTAACTATAAATATATAAAGATCACAATATTATTTATAACCCTGTCTGCAAAATTCAGGCTTAAGTCTCAAAATCCTATTATGAGATAACAAGCATCAAATTTTTATTTCAACCATTAATTTCACTATGATTTCAATTATTTACAAGGTCTTAGAAAATATTAAAGATATCAAGGTTACGTTTTCACAGAATGTTCTTTACCTTATGAAGGGGTGATTTTATGTAGAAAACAGTAAATCACAAAAAAATAAAATAAAATAAAAAATAGCTGGGTTTTCAGAGTCAGGGTCACATTTGTTGTTTATACAGTTATTTATTTTAAATTAAACTATCCAGACTGTATATTACAGTATTGAGAATGTGATTTTTCAGCACTTCAGTACTGACAATTTGGGTGTAAAATGAAAAATAAATAAATATTAAAAAGATAACAAAACATTTTTGTGCTTATGTAATGTGTACTAGTTTTCTTTCAAAAACCAAATTACACAAATAAAAGGTAAAATAATTAATAATCAAGTCATGTAGTTATATGGTAAATGGTCAGTCAGGTAAAACAGACATTTACCATACGCATTTAGTTAATCAGTAAATACGACTAAATTGAGTAAACAATCACAATTTTTCACCCTTGGATCTGAGGCACTTTACTGCTGGCACTTTCTTTCAGCTCAGCAGGAGTACAACAGTTCATGAATATTATAAATGTGCTTTGTTCCTCTCATGTTTGATGGACACAAACAAGTGATTAAATTAAGGTTAACTAGGAAAAGCCATGTAGGGGGTCAGTTTTTGATGAAACCGCACATTCTGTTGGCTAACCTCTGCGGCAAATGCTAAACAGACTTCAAAAAGCACTTCACTGTTCTAACCAGGAAGAAATTACATTCAGGACGCATTAATTAAGAGCAGCCAATGGTATTTATTATTGTGTCGCTAAGAGCTGATTCTGATTTTAGTACCTCTGTTTTAAGTGCTGCAAGGCCAAGTCTTCAACTGTGATTTTATTTGCACACAAAAAAAGAAACTAAATCAAAAAAGTGAAGGAAAAGGAGCACAATTTTGCTCAAGTAACCTGTCAGAGCTGCAAACGCACACCTGCATGTCTTCTTTCATTGGTTTCTTTAATTTGACACTCTGTGTGCGCGTTGAGAGAGCTTGGGGTGAGAACAAGGAAAAAATACTGTAAAAGGGGTGGGAGACTAAAAAATGCATAAGGAAAGAAAAGGGTGATCAGATAAACGCGGCTCTCGCTTCACTAGTTTCACAGAATGATTTGTTCTTGCCATAATGTGCTCCTCATTGATATGTTCCCACTCAGGTTAGCAATAATTCACTCCCTCGTATTTAAACTTTCATTCAGAACCACATTTTGACAGATCACATACTCTGTCTGCAACCTCCCAGAATTACCAAATTTGTATATTTAGCAGTGAAATTAAATGTTTTCTTTCTGATCAATGTGCACAATATTTCAGTGCTAATGACAAATGATTTCTATTTCAAGTAAATGCTGTGCTTTTGAACTTTCTATTCATCAAAGTAGCTTATTCATCAAAGAATCCTGAAAAAATTATCATGGTATCATATTAATGAGAATGATAAGATAACAATGAAAGTTTTTATATATATATATATATATATATAGCTATAGCTGCATCTCAAAAAATAGAATATCATAGAAAAGTTCTTTATTTTTTGTAATTTAATTAAAAAAGCAAACTTTCTTAAATTCTAGATTCATAGCACACAAACTGAAGAATGTGTAAAAGTTTTTTTTTTTTTTTTTTAATTCTGGTAGTTACGACTTACAGCTTAGGAAAATTAAAAGTACCTCAAATTAGAATATTCCATTTTGAGCTTGCTTAATTTTGAGTATAAATGCTGGGTACCTCTTGGGCTAGTTTAGAACATGCAACCACAATTATGGGAAACACTACTGGCTTGAGAATGGTCCAGAAGACCATCATCAACACCCTCCACAAGGAGGGTAAGCCACAGAAGGTCATTGCTAAAAGGGCTGGGTGTTCACAGAGTCCTGTAACAAAATATATTCATAGATAGTTGACTGGAAGGAAAAGGTGTGGTAGGAAAAGGTGCACAAGCAACAGGGATGACCACACCCTTGGGAAGATTGTCAGGAAAAGCTGATTCAAGAACATTTGAGAGCTTCTAAAGCCAGAGTCAGTGCATCAAGAGTCACCACACTCGTCTTCGGGTAAAGGGCTACAGCTGTCATATTCCTTGTACCAAGCCACTCTTTAACCAGAAAACAAAACAAAACATCAGAAGCATTTCACCTGGGGTAAGGAGAAAAAGAACTGGACTGTTGCTCAGAGGTCCAAAGTCCTCTTTTCAGATGAAAGCAAATTTAGAATTTCATCAAGATCTGGAGTCTGGAGGAAGACTGGAGTTTTGAATCCAATGTCCAGTGTGTATTTTCTGAAGTCAGAGATTTGGGTGCCTTGACATCTGCTGGTGTTGGTCCATTGTGTTTTATCAAGTTCAAAGTCAATGCAGCCATCTACCAGGAGGTTTTGGAGCACTTTATGCTTCCATCTGCTGACAAGCTTTATGGAGATGCTGATTTCATTTTGCAGCATGACTTTAGCACCTGCCCACAGTGCCAAAACCACTTCCAAATGGTTTGCTGATCGTAATATCACTGTGCTTGATTGGCCAGCCAACTCACCTGACCTGCACCTCATAGAGAATCTATGGAGTATTGTGAAGAGGAAGATAAGTAACAATACAGAGGAGCTGAAGGCCGCTATCAAAGCAACCTGGGCTTCAATAACGCCTCAACAGTGCCACAGGCTAATCACCTCCATGCCACACTGGATTGAAGCAGTATTCGTGCAAAAGGAGCCCCAAAGTATCAAGTGCATAATTAAACCTGCTTTGGAGATCTTGAACATTTCTGTTTTGTAAATCCTTTTATGATTGATCTTTGAGAAAATATTTTCTTTAAATATTTCAGTTTGTGTGTAATGATTCTAGAATAAATAAGTTAGCTTTTTTAATTAAATTACAAAAAATAAAGAACTTTTCCATGATATTCTATTTTTTTAGATGCACCTGTATATATGTGTGTGTGTGTGTGTGTGTGTGTGTGTGTGTGTGTGTGTGTGTGTGTGTGTGTGTGTGTGTGTGTGTGTGTGTGTGCGTGTGTGTGTGTGTGTGTGTGATCTTCAGATCAAATGCTTTATAAAAAAAATTTATAAAGAAAACCTTATTTTATTTCAGAGCTGTAAAGTAGTTTAATTAATGACTGAATTTTCACCTTGATGTTGGGTGAACTACTACTTTAAAATATATATCAATTTAACTTGATAATAATTTAATTTGAATATATAATACTTTTCTCACCATTTTATATCACTTTTGGCACAAAACAAGCTAATCTTTCTATATTAGACTATATTACTTCATTGGAGAAAAAGACAGAAAGAGAGAATGAGTGAGAAAACAATGTATATCTGAAATTCCCAAAACATATATTCTAACCTTGGGTTCCGGAGCAGGATGAGTATGTGAGGTCAGACCAAATTAAACACAAGGCCCTGGTGTCACCGCGCAGAGATTAGTGAATTTAGATGGGCAGCTCTGCATGATCCAGTGGGGCAGAGGCTCATTCAGGCAACAGCTGCATCTGAAGAGGACGAGTGTGTTTCTCGTTGCTCCTCTAGGGTTCATGATGAGGAAATCAGCAGCTGCCAGTGATGAACATCAAAGTGGAGCATTCTGTAAATTATTCATGCTGCTCTGAGCTGCTGAGTTTGTGCTTTTAAAATTATATTCAGGCTGGACTGTTTAAACCAGCAAAATAATTTCTATGAACTCATGCTAGTATATAAATGACATATTTGCTTATTATAAATAGTTTAATGGAGCACAAATGCTCAGATGTTTTGGGCTTTTTGTGTTTTATGAACAGGTGTGATTTTCAGATTGTTCTGATTCATACTTTATATGAGCAAATAACCAAAGTTAATCACCTTTTCTATAGCAATAACTGTGAATAACCCTGTAACTATAGTGACAGTGACTGAAGTAAATGTCAAAGATAGTGACGTCCAAAATATCATAAAGTCTTATCGCAAATGACATGATATTATTTAATAAATTAGTCTAGTTGAGTTGCGATTTAATGCGTCAAATTTTAATTAACCAAATAGAGTGCAGCAAGTCATGCTAAGAACACAAAACTGTGACTGGATCTAACATTTTTGGATGACATAACTCTGTTCAGTGATTTACAGGATCCACACATATAAAAAATAATAATAATAATAATTAATAAATAAATAATTAAACAGCACACACAAGACAAGCATGTGTGACAGATATCTGAATTTAGAATGTTCTTTTAGATTCCAATTTAATTGGAACTGAATTTCAGTTGGTACAATTCTAATGAACAGGTGGTACAATGTGAAGAAATTCAGAAACAAAAACATGTCATTTTAAAGTGTGATTTTTAACAGGAAAAAGAAAGTCTGTCATAAACTCTAGCTTGATTTCCTTATTTAACATTTTTAAATAAATGTAAAAACATATCTTTCTGTTTTTAGGCTTTATTGGCCTTTCCCAGAATGCACTGCCCATTGAATTCAACTTTTCCAATTACACCCAAATTTTAATTCAAATTCTGATTCAACTTCCTGTGGGGTGTGGCAAGTTTAAATAAAAATTCTAAACATCTTTCGAAAATTAGTCTTTAGTTGTGGCTGGTTGCATAAACTGTTTAGAGTAGTCTTAAAAAGTTAGTCAACTATTTTATTTTTCTTCAAGATTGGTCATAACTTTTTTAATTCAGTTATAAAAGTGTGGATACAGTAGGTCTAATTTGTATTGAAAAAGTAAGACTGATTACCCCCTGACGACTGCTAGTTGGTCAATTTAGTTCTTAACATCTTAACAAGTTTTTGCAACTGGCCTCAGGCTGAATTTTGTCCAAACTTGGTATTAACCTGCCTGATAGCCTGATTCTGACACTGATTAAAAAAAGGTAATTCTGACTTTTATCTCAAAAACCTTTTGCTCAGAAATTTGTGATACAAACCCGCAGTTCTGAATTTTTCTCAGAATTGAGTGATATAAACTCACAGTTAAACATATGGAGCCCCTAAAGGGACATGGTGGTCGAAAAAAATTTGGGGTGGGAGGAAAAAGTGTTTTTGAAATTTTGGCGCTCCATTGAAAAACTTTGCATTCCCTCGCAAAACTTTTGCATTCTCTCACAAAGATATTTTAGTTCTCTCACAAAACCAGTTTGGACAAACACTTCCTGTCTACTTTACAGTTTGTAGAGGTTCATACAGCTCTGTACGTTCACAAGACAATAGAGTTTTTTTTTTTTTTACTTGGACTCAAGTATAAAAGAAATAGAGTCAGTGCTTATAGTTCAAAGCATGGTTTTAGGACATTTAAAAAGGCTTAATTTGGATAAATGTAGGCTACTAAAACTGTGACATTGGTCACACTATAAGTCGCACTTCTTTTCATAGTTTGGCTGGTCCTGCGACTTATAGTCAGGTGCGACTTATTATTAATTTGACGTGAACCAAGAGAAAACATTACCATCTACAGCCACGATAGGGCACTCCTGTAGCATACCCCTGAAAACATAGAGCGCATCCTCTCGTGGCTGTAGACGGTTCTTGGTTCTAAATAAATGCGACTTATAGTCCAGTGCGATTTATATGTTTTTTTCCTCGTCATGACGTATTTTTGGACTGATACTTAGATGCAATTTATAATCCGAAAAATACTGTTATAACATTCTTTACTAATAACTTTATTAATAATATTACCATTAATAAAGCAGAATAGCCCTGAATGGAACATGCTAAGGCACATTTACCTTTTTCTCCCCATAGAAAACACTAAAGGTAGGATAATCGACCAAAATGACCTAAAAGACTAAATCTGGTATACAGTTTATTAATAAAATACATTGCACACAGTAAAGCAGACAAGCCTAGAATATGAATGGAAAATGCAAAGTTTCACTTGTCTTATATTAAGCCACGTTTGTGAATAAAACGTGTATCATGCAACTCATCTCATATTCTGAGCTCATCTGCTTGCATGTACACAGAATATATTTTTTTATAATTTCTATAGAAATTTATTTTTTTATCACTGTCTTCATTAAGATACATTTTCTTTACGGTAGAAAAACATTTAACGTGCAATTCAGTGCTTTCTGTACAATTTTACCTGCTTTCCTGTAGGCTATGTAGTATAATTTATTAATAACTGTATACCAAATTCAGCATTTTTATACCAGTGCCTTAAGCCATTAATTGAGCATTTTCTTTCTATTGGGGATAAAACACTTAACACGCAATTTAGCAGGTTACGTTCATATTCTGGGCTATTCTGCTTGTCTGTATGCTTTATTAATAAGGTTTTTACTGAATTTGTTCCTGCAATGTTTTACATGAAGTGTTTTAAAATGTTCCAAAACCATGCCTTGAACTAAGCACTGAATGCATTTATTTATACTTGAGTCCAAGTTCAAAATAAAACTCAATGAAACACTATATTGTTGAGAGACTTAAAAATAATAATCCTCTCCCCCCAGTTTTTTTGTTTTTTTTTTGTTTTTTTTTTACCACCATGTCCCTTTAGGGGCTCCATAATAACATGCAATTAGCACTGAGGAATTGTATTTATTTATTTATTTATTTATTATTAAAAAAATTCTGGCTGTTAAACCCTGATTTTGATTGGCTGTCTATGTTTATCGTTTAACAGCTGAGAAATTTTTTTTTTTTCAAAGGGAATTCCAACTATATCATTCCTCTGTACCAATTACCATTATAGTTGTGATGTGGCTATGCTATTCTTTTATAGTTTGAACGATTTTTAAAACTATATCTTTGCTGCTATTGTTATAGTTCTCGTCCTTGATGTGAACGGGCCTCGAATGCTTCTAAATGAAAATTGAAGGGGGAAAAAAAGAGTCAATAGGAAAGTAAGAATGTGCTTGTTCAAGAGAAAAAAAGCCTGCTGAGACCCCTGTGGCTCGTTGTTTGTATCTCTCTCTAGCTGGCACCGCCCAACATAGGGTGGGTGGCAGTCTATCCTAGGATGTGTTGCAGTAACAGGGTTTCAGGCTCCAAGGCCATACTTTTAAATCCAAATAACTTCTGTTAAAAAAATTTACAGCTTGTACGAGTTGTAGATCTAGTTTGCGATCCCTGTTATGTTTATCTATGAATATTTCATAACCAACAACAACTAGCACAAAACTGATCTGACGGAGCTGCAGTATAGCGTGTGACAGTGATGATTCTTTGAAAAGTCATTGTTTAAAGAGAAAGAACACTGGCCCTTCAGTGTCAGGACTTGTTTCTATATATGTTTGCTTTCCAGAAAGTAAAACAAGTCTATAATTTTTTTCATAAGCTACAGAAAAACAATTAAGGATTTATCCTTGATAAATATGTAAATGGAATCTATCCTAAAATGCTGATGAATCAACTGCAACAAATACAATGTTTTTAATATCTCAGTTTTTTCTCCTAGACAGCAAAGATATTTAATGGAGTGTTTTTCATGAGTTACAGTACATCAAACAAAACCATCTTGGATTATGTCTGTGCAGGTTTTTAAATGCATTTTGTGATTATCCATGGAGATAAAATCCTGGGAGACTAAAATGTCTTTAACACCAATTTTTTTTTTTTTTTTACATAGAGTTTATATTTACGGTGGCCGAGATAGCACACATGCAAATTGAAAAAACACCAGCAAATGAAGAAAACATCTTCATCAGTTTGACAACACAAGTGTTGCAAATCATGCAACAAAACACGCTGCAAATCATCACAACACATGCATATAGCGAAGGATTTGTTGTGTGTTGTGAAGGATTAGCAGTGCGTTTCGCTATATGCATGTGTTGTGATGATTTGCAGTGCGTTTCGTTATATGCATGTGTTGTGATGATTTGCAGCGCGTTTCGCTATATGCATGTGTTGTGATGATTTGCAGCGCGTTTCGTTATATGCATGTGTTGTGATGATTTGCAGCATATTTCGTTATATGCATGTGTTGTGATGATTTGCAGTGCATTTCGTTATATGCATGTGTTGTGTTGATTTGCAGCGCGTTTCGCTATATGCATGTGTTGTGATGATTTGCAGTGCGTTTCGTTATTTGCATGTGCTGTGAGGATTTGCAGCATTTGTCTTGTCAAACTGATGAAGATGTTTTTATTTTATTTGCTGGTGTTTTTTCAATTTGCATGTGTTTTCTTAAATTGCAGCGCGTTGAGCTATCTCGGCCACCGGATTATTTCAAGATCAAATTAAGATTTTCACATCCACTTCACTTCTAAAATAATTATCCTGAGAAAAAGACACGTAATTTACATACTGTATTGTACGCTGCAATCAAAGATACTCAAAAATATCAATCAAATATACTGTTTGCAATCAAGATTCAGAGACCTGAAACATTTCTTATCAAATATTGGCAAAATCAAATTATCTGGGCTATTTTTTGTATGTTTTTGAAAGAATTCTCATACACACCAAGGCTGCATTTAGTTGATAAAAAATGCATACAAATAAACTGAAACATTTTGAAATAGTATTACAATAAAAAAAAACTATTTTTGTATTTCAGTATCTTTTAAAATGTAATTTATTCCTGTGATGCAAAGCTAAATTTTTACCATCAGCATCATTCAGCATCATTTTTATTTAGTGTCCCATGATCTTTCAAAAACATTCTAATATGCTGATTTGCTGCTCAAGAAACATTTCTTCTTTTCAGTATTGCACTGCTGCTTTTTATTTTGTCATTTTTTGATCAGTTCAGTGTGTCCTTGACGAAAAATAAATATAAAAAAATATATATCTTACTAACCCCAAACTGTTAAACAGCAGTCTCAAAATGTTTTCTCCCTAGGACAATTCTAGGTGAAACACCTGGCAAAAGAAAATGAAATGAAATACAGAAAACTTGCTTATTCGTTCATGCTGCTCTGGCCCAATATGGTGGTTTCTTGTGTCTGACGCCATGGTAAATTGAAACTGAAGGGATATTTAAGGTTGAAGTCACAGCCGTGAATCACGCAAGGCCAGTGTCCATGTATGCTACTGTTGACCTTTCACTGACTTCACTTCTTTCACACGCATGCACAAAGACACAAATGCAAACAAAAAGAGAGAAGAAATTGGTCCTGCATGTTAAAAGCTGCTCTTAAAATCAACAGATCAATGCAGCAAGGCATATGTGAGATATAAGTTTGTTCTAAATTACCATGCATGTCTCTGTTTTCATTGCCTACATTCTCACTTTCCTGCAGAAGTAGATGGGAATAAGAGATTTCCACAATGAGATCAAACTATCTATAACTGTCTAGATGTCTTTGCCAGAGGCGTCGTGGAACTGCACTGAACCGTACACACATGTGTGCAGCAATCACACTGTCCCTTATCAGTTTACCCTATAGCTGCCTGTGGAATACTAATGCAATCTTACTGCAGTCCTGCATGTGATGCATACAGAAACAGAGCTTCCATTAGCTCGCTGTACATCCAGGTCACAAAAATGGGAAGCTACATCACAAGAATAGTGAAAGAGAGAGAGAGAGAGAGAGAGAGATCAATGAAAGTGTTAGGAGGATAAGAAAGATAAAAAATAGAATTTGTATTGAATGCAGAGAATGCACAGAAGAAAATATGTTTTGCATTACATTAAATACTGACATAAAATAACTTTTATTAAAATAAATTATAAATTTAGGAAAAAAATAGTTCATGGCAGCTATAGTTTTAATTTAGTTGAACTTAATGTACAATGTAATGGGGGGAAAAAAACGTTCATTTTCTAAAACATATACATCTGATTTGGGGTTGAATTATGACGTTTTCTATGACGGGTACATCTATACATTTCTTAAAGTTGCTCTTTTATGTAATATTAGTAATGGGAAAATAATAAAGCTGTGTATAGAGCAGAACATCCTTACTAATTATCCTGCCAGGCCACATTTTATGATTGATGGTATTGGCGACATCCAAACTTTGCAAATGGCACCCCAAAATGACAAACTATCATCATTAATCTTCCTTTAACAGCGGAAGCACACCTGTTGCATAAAATATAGCCTTCTAAATGAGTGATGCCAATGCACAAGACCAGATACTTTCTAAAAAAAAACACCAGTTTAATCACCCAATGGTCAATATCATGATTTGGCTGTCCAGGCCTCTGCTCTGAAACTAATATTCTTCTCATTTGCAGTCAGTAGCCAGTGGGCCTCACCCTCTGTCTGCCGCCATTGAATAAGAGACATTTGTCAAACATTTATCCCACACACAATCTTCAGAGAGGCTCTGCATCGACTGAGTGACAGGCCTGTCTACAGCCATGGATTCAACACATCACTGCAGTGCTTCATAGAACCACCTTTTTATATACAGGGGTTGTGGTTGATGGAGCCAACAGTTTAAATACAAAAATAGAAACAGGCATGCAGCGTCGTGATAGCAGGCAACAGAATTGTATTGGTGGTAATGAAACGTGAGGCTCTGTTGGGTGTGCACCTCAGGGAGTGTGTGCCATATGTTTACTGAGGGGACTGAACCAATTAGGGTGTCACACAAGATTGTTCATCTAGACTGTCATGGTACTGAGATGGTCTTTTTTACGAAGGGTTTCCACCACCTACTGTGATCATTAAGAGAAATAATGCACCAAGAATGCAGCGCCATTCGTTCCGGAGTTATT
This sequence comes from Carassius gibelio, assembly GCF_023724105.1. Lineage (NCBI taxonomy): Eukaryota > Metazoa > Chordata > Actinopteri > Cypriniformes > Cyprinidae > Carassius > Carassius gibelio. The sequence continues at coordinate 13,124,111 of NC_068409.1, forward strand.
CAAGGTTTTCTGATGTTTTTAGACAAACCTGACTGGATGTTAATGCATTAGTGGCGCTGAAATCAGATGTTGCCTCTATCCTGGGTACGTTTTTTCAAATATTGCCTTTTCTATTATGGACATACTGTATGTGATAATACTGTGGTCAATATAAGTCACCTTAGAGGATATTATAATGTCACTTTCTGCAATTAGAGACTGACTTCATATTGGGAGTGTGCCCATGATAGCCCCAAAACTGATCTAGATAAACAGCTCACTAGATTTTGAGACATATGAGCCCCTATTTTTTGTGCAGTATTGACATTTGAAATAGATCTTGGGCTCATATCCTGCCTTGCTCTCTTCCAGCAGACACCAATGACATTTGGCCTGTCCTACTCCTCATGGGAACCGCCCTGTCAGCCATTCGCAGCACTGGAGGAGCATATATCTATGAAATAAATCTCTCCCCCCCTGAACAATATGAAGTTATCAGCTAATACATCTCTGTCTGAAAATATTAGCTACTAGAGCCACCTGGCACATCTACTGTTGTCTTTCCGTCACTGCTGGCAAACAGTTGTTCATCCAGCGTCATATCATATGTTGGATTTGATTTATATGTAAGACAATTTCCTGCATCATGCATATTTGGGCAGCATCTACCCAATGTTATGACCATACAATCTATTCACAGCTAAGTCACTTTTGTTTTGTTCTAAAGGCCATCAGCATTGCATCCAACACAACAGAGCAAATATTGATTTCATGTCAGTTTAAGCAGATAAAGGGTCCAAGGCAGCATCATTACACTGATAGATGCACATTATTAGAGGGAAAATCATCAATATCACAGAGAGTGCAATGTTGCTCCTAATTAAAGCTTGACCTCCTTCAAATGAAGTCAAAACAAAATATTTGTGAAGTATTATGTAAAACTATAAAGTATCATTACCATGCAGATGGACAGAGTGAAACATAGACAAAGATCGAAAGATAAATACATCGAACAGATGGAACCATATACAGACAGAATGACAGACAGACAGACTACATGAAACAGCGTAGGAAATTGGTTGCCAGGGGCAACTGTCAATTATGTAGCTTACAAAAATATATGACACTGCATTTGACCAATGAGAATCAAGTATTCCAGAGGACCGAGAAATACATTTTAATAGCTGTTGTCCCACAGTGTGAATTGTTTGTGCTGAAATTCAAGCTGAGCCAAAGTGAGACAAACTGCTTTGAGGGTGGATTTCTCACATTATTCCTCAAGTAAACAAATATCTGTCAAGTTCTCCCAGGAGAACTATTATTCTCCATTGTCCAACAAAGTCGACATCAAATGTCCTTAGGCTTACATACAGTGGATACGATATATTTAAAGATCAAAGATAAATAAGCTTTGTAGACATCTTAAGACCAATTTGATTTCCTTTCCAGGTTTCAGAAGTTTAAGAGAACACATGCTGTTTGTGATCATGCTTTATCACACTTCTGAAGACACATCAAACTCCAGAATGAACAGAGCCTGTAATTTTGCAAATGTAGAAAAAGCATCCTTGTTTATGTGGGTTGAAGAGGAAGCAGCAGTGTAAACATGTCGCAAATGGATGGTGATTACGGCTGGATGCTCGGGGTTGGTCGCTGATTGCTTTCCTTCTCACGCTCCTGAATCAAAATGTCAGCCAGCATGAGCAGGGCACCCATGCTGTGTGTAATGCTAATTAGGGCAGCCATGGTCTGTCTGTGTAACCAAACACCAGACATGAACCAGAAGGCTTTTGCCATGAAGTTACACTTTTTTGAAAAAACTATGTTTGTCTTACTTTTAAGAACAAAATATCTAAATATAATTTTGAATACTTTTGAATCATAGTATATAAGAGGACTATAGTACCCAGGGAATGCAATATTTGATTTATACTTAAGTGTTTTTCTTATTCTTCTACTTCCTTATGATTTAAGCATAAATATATGCAAAATGTTAGATGTTTAAAGGTAACATATAATGAAAATCTGACTTTTTCTGTAATTAAGTGCTATAATGGTGCATTTCCCAACCCAGAAAAAGTGAAAAAAGAACAACCAAGTGTATTTTTTGTTTTGGTAAGGCTTCCTTGCAAGCTTGTGAGAGAGAGAGGGAAAAAAAAAGAAACTTACCATTCAGATTTTGCACTCGCTGTAATGTAGAAAGGGGATATTATTATAATATTACTCCCCCTTAATCTGCAAATTTCCAGCAACAAAGACATCATTTTGTTTTTGCAAGCAGCAAGTGTATCAGTTCTAACACCATGGCGAAAGTTCGAGCAAAGCATGCTTACTGTTCTGTTTTTTGATGCACTGACAAGCACAGAACACTATTTATTGTACCAGTCTCAGAGGAAACAAGAGCACAATGGATTTATTGATTTATTTACTGTATATTACTGGTGCCACACAGATCTAAAATAAACATGCACTTTATTTCCCAGCTGTTTACCTTCACAGACATAACCGACTGTTTTTGTAACTTGTGTGTTCTTAACATAAACTCGTGTGTATTTGACAGTTTAAGTGCGATAAGACAAGATAAGAGTTTAGTACTCATATGACATGTGACAGCCGCTTTCTGTGCACATGCTTCAGATGTGTGTGCTCAGAAAAACCATATCAGAAGCATTAACTATAATATGCTTTAAAATGCATGATTCAATGCAACAGACATGATAGTCAAAACCAAATAGATCTTTTTTGGTAGATTATCTGAGATACTAGCAGTAAAGGCACAGCCCTATTCTGAAAAGGGGGGCAGGGAGCAGCAACTCATTTGCATTTAAAGAGACATGTACAAAAACAATGTGTTTCTGCTTCCACTAAAAATAGGCATTGAGAAATGATCTATGGGGTAATTTGAGCTGCAACTTTGTCTCAGACGTTTCTCTTAAAAATATTTAGGAAAAATAAAAATGGACACAAAAGTTCTCACTGCTCATTCACTGTTGTTTAAAATGTTGGGTTTGGTAATTTTTTTTAAAAAAAGAAGCAGCATTTATTGATCGAAAAATAGAGTAAAAACTTTTATACCGTCAAATATCATTACATTTTATATTTTATTATAATTATTTTTATATATTTTAAAATGAAGTTTATTTCTGTGACGGCTAAGCTGAATTTTCAATAATCCACTCTTCATTATTACATGACCATTCGGAAATAATTATAATATGCTGATTTGCTGATTTGAAACATTTCTTCTTATCATTTTTAATGTTTATATATATATATATATATATATATATATATATATATATATATATATATATATATATATAAAGCATTATTTGAAATAAACATATTTTGAAACAATAAAATATCTTAAGTGACACTCTTGATTGATCAACTTTGTTGAATAAGTATTTTAAAAAAACACAATAAAAATATTACTGTCTTACTGACCCCAAACTTTTGAATCATAGTATAATATTAGTGTATAAAGATAAAATGAATGATTTGAATAATATGATGTATAAATGTTTGTGTTCATACTGACCTTGCAATCCTTGCTTCTGGATTGCTGGATTTGGCATCTTAGAAAATGTTAGCACAGTATGAGAAATAGTAAAGAAGTGTCTAGAATTCTACATAAAACTGTCGTTTTTTAAGAAGAAAAGTCTAAGAAGCAGTAGACAGAGACATTCAAATTCAGCTACATGGGCATTTTCCTGTAGAAGTGATTTTAAAGACATTTACACTTATCTATTCCACATATATTTCATCCAATCAACAAAAGTACACATATATAAAACATTTTTTTATTATTATCAAATTTTAACATCCAGCAAAAAACCATTCTGGATTTGCCTGAATCCTGGATGTTAATCATGATATCATGTCAAGTGTGAGTGTGAAAGGTTTCCTCCAACAGCATTACCGCCGTTATTACAGTCCCAAAACCTGCAGGTGTGGGGCGGCTTTACTCACACTGTGTGGCAATGCAAACCTTCCCTGCATGCACAAGGTCAATGAACAAGACCAGCTGACACCTCTGTGTAGTCCACCCACCAAGGGATCGCATTCGGTCAGAGACATAATTTCACAGCACAGCATGACTGACTTGGAAGAAACCTGCAATGAATCCAAAGCAGCAGAACTAATCTGAAGTATATCTGATGTGTCCAATGACGTCTTATCTACTGCAGCCTTGAAGATGCTTTGAGCATCATGCAGCACAGAAAAGCAGTCTACGGTTTACAGCTTTTGCAGTCTCTGTCAATCATCTTCAATCAATCCTTCCATCCTTTTCTGCTTGCTATTGTGCCAACCGTCCATCCGTCCCCCTCCACACCACCTCTGATCAGTTTTAAGATGTTATGTAAGACTTAAAGCTGCAGACGTTATCTGGAGGCAGTGTTGGTTTTCATGGTGAGTCACTAAAGCATTTTCACAAGAATTCATTGAACATTTTCACAAATGTGATGCTGTGTAAATAAGAAAATTAGGACTTTTAAAACGAATGTAATGATTTTGCTACTGTAAATATAATCTGCAAGAACAACATCCATTGTGTTACTTAATTCATGTCAAATTCATCTTAGATGTTAAGAGTTCAGGGAGGAGGGGGGCACAACATTACTTTTTAAGTTAGTCCAAAATGAACAAAGATTAAAAGTAAGATGTTTATTATGTTTGTATCACAGAACAAGATCACAACAGGGTGATTAGTTGAAGGATATTAGTGTAGAACTTTTGTTTGTACATAATGCACTTTAATTGACTTTAATCGGTATACTGTTTTCTTGCTAAATAGAAGCGTTCATTTCTTTCAAATAAAAAAAAAAAACATTCTTACTGACCCAAAACTTCTCAACAGTAGTGTATACTGAAAGTTATTTTAAAACAAAAATTGACCACAAATGAACACTTAAGATTTTTAGCCAAAAATGCCCAGAATGTTTGGGTTGGTTTTAGCCAAGAAATTTCTTTTTGGTGAAACGGTCCATAAAACTCTGGAATACCACATTAAAACCAGCCACGTCACAGTCAGTCATGACACACGTGAGAATCAGTGCCAGTGAAAATACAGGTTTGCATTTACTCGGCTGAGTAAACAATAATAGAATTTTCTCTCTGGATGAACTTTTTGGTTGCTGCTGTACTTAATAAGACTCAGTCCAGCTCCTTCCCACTGTGCTCACAAGATGAACCTCACTGTTCTTATGAGCGGAACAATTGTACTGTATTTCTAATTAAAACCTTCCATTCACAGTCACAGATAAAAGGCAGCAGGGCCAAAAGAGCAGAAAGAGACATACTGATGGCTTACGATTGTACTTCATTTGATGCTGCTTGAGACAAGCTAAATAATGTTTTTTGTGCAGCCTTTTGAAATAGACTCTCCCAAGCAGGGGGAAAGAACCATTACAGCGTGCCGCAGTCATAAATTAAATTGACCTCTGTTTGAAACCTCACGAAAATGGAAGTAGCATAGGCACACCTAACCTCAGCTGTATCAGGTCTGCATCATAAAGATCCTAAAATGTATTCATAATCAAATCACACACAGTAGGATGCTGGTTAACTATAGATTCACCCCTGCCTTTGCTGGAACGCACTCGCACTGCGTTGCAGCAGATTTACATTGAGCCTCTATGCATAAATGAGTCGGTATCTAAATATATTACATAGCTATTCAAAAGTTCAGGGTTGATAAAAAGTTTTTGAAACACGCTCATTGCTCAGCAAAGCTGAATTTATTTAGTCAAGAAACAGAAAAAAAAACAACAACAAAAAACACAGTAAACACAATAATTCTTGTGGTGCCAAAGCTGATTTCTTAGCAGTTATTACTCCTTTTATCAATGCTGAAAAAGTTGTGCTGCCTAATATATTTGTGGAAACTATGCTACATATAGTTGCACTCAATTTGGCATCACTATGCCATAATTTGTTTATGATTCACCTGGTACTGACATGTTTGCAACTGATCCAAAATGCTGGGAAGAGATGTAAACAGAGTAGAACTTCACAAAGAATGTCTTCCTTTCTGAATAAGGATTAGCCCTGTGCTTAACACCAGACTAAACATTCTGCTCTCTTTTGAGGGAAGGGATCAACACAGCTTCAGGTCACCATCTGGTCCACTGGACACAGTTTGCACCCTTGTTAAATAAAGTCTCATGACAGCAGCGACTGAATCATAAAGTAAACTCCAGTTTCACAAGTCGCCTGCAACTTGGAAAGAGAAACAGAAGAGGCTGTTTGGATGTATGTCAGTCTAATTTAGCCTGTATTTTTAGCATTTTATCAGTTTCCTGAACCCAATGTTCAGCAGTAGCATGGCAACAAACAGCTAATTTTTGAACTAGAAGCAAGTTGGTTGCGATGTTATTTATTATATCTTGTCACTTTTCAGTAACAGGTTGGCTTTGACACATGAGGGCGAGGCAATGTAACATTTTCCCTGACAATATTTCAGAAATTGAACCTCGTTTTCATCCAAAAACAGAACTAGCTCTGTCTGATTCAAGAATGAATCATCTTTTGAGTCAGTGTTATTTTAGTATCATTGAGATACTATTATATTTTATATAAAAACTTTTAATGTTTTAAAAAAAAAAAAAATAATGTTTTTAAAGTTTGCATTCATTTGCTATTTTTATTAGTTTATGTTTTGTTTAAATATGTGTGTAAACATTTTATTAATTTTAATTTCGGCTTGAGTTTTAGTTATTTTAATACAAGTTAAAATAAATGAAAGTGAGAAATATTGCCCAAAATAAAATCCGTTTTTTTTTATTACTTTATTTTATTTATTTATTTATTTATTCCCTGTTTTGAGTTTGTTTAAATTAATTCATCAAAAGTGTCAGAAAAAAAGCTTTTAATTCTTATTCAAAGAGTATCCTCATGATTTAGAATACCAAGAGCAGTAATATATAAAAAAGATCATATGCAGACTCAGAATTTTAATACCAGGTACCACTGTTTTTTAACAGTCTCCTAACACTATTTTAAACTAGTTTTATTGATAAAGTGAACAGATTTTACTAACAGGCCTACCAATATCTGTGTAAAAATAACATTATGATGCTTCAATCTTTCTGAAGCCATTTTTACCCCCTTGTACAGTAATTTGGTGAAAATTGCCATTGTTACCTTTCCTACACAAAATAGTGGATTACTCAGGAAAAAACTTTTTTTTTTAATTGCAAAATCAAAAATTTGAGCCGGGGACCTCCGGTTGAGTTGACACGGAATGACCCAGCTATATTTTTGAATAGTTTTTCCAACATAGACTGACCAGTCCTGACGTTCTGATGAAACCTGTTTTTTTTTTCAACTCAGAGCATGTAACCCACACACTGACATTCCATGATGAGAATGACGGTTAATTAATGTAAACTTCATGCAAAATAATGAGCATATGCATTAATCATCCCTTCTGTATTTAATAGGCTTTCTTTGCTTTCTTGAATTCCCTTTGCAGAGCACAGACAAATGATACTCTGCAACTAACCTTAAGAGGTAGTAAACACATGGGAGATTGAATATATTACCATTGTTCCCTTTTAATGGCAAATGAGTCACTTCAGAAACATTTGCACTCACACTTAAGAGAGAGTGAAGATGTGGGTCTCCCCATGTGGGACGTCAGGCCAAATTTAGAGTAAAATGGCACCTCTCTTGTTAAGTTGCACCTGAGGTCTGTCCCCTGTCATGATAGTCACTGGAAGGAAAGACAATGCAGATGGAGGACACATTGAGTCACTAATAAAGAGGCCCTAAAATGTATTTGGACATTATTTCATAATTTTTCATCATAACCAACAAAACAAAAATGTTGAACTAATAAAACTAATATTTAGTCAGAATGTGTTTTATTGCTTTAAAATGAACACCACATTCACATTTTATTTTAAGGTTCAATTCTCGCTGTTAACTATGGCTTTTGTCTCAATAAACTCCTAAATTGCTGCTAATTAATAGTTAGTAAGGTGGTTGTTAAGTTTAGGTATTGGATAGGAGGGATGTATAATATGGTAATGCAGAATATGTGCCTTGTAAGTACTATTAAAGGGATAATTCACCCAAAAAATGAAAATTCTGTCCTCATTTACTCACCCTCATGTCGATCCAAACCTGTATGAGAAGATATCTTGAAGATTGCCTGTATTTTTTCCTACTATGGAAGTCAATGGCAACAACCAACTGTTTGATTACCAGCAATCTTCAAAATGTCTTCTTTTACGTTCAACATAAGAAAGAAACTCATACAGGTTTGGAGCGACATGAAGGTGAGTAAATGATGACAGAATTTTCATTTTTGGGTGAACTATCCCTTTAAACAACATGTTAATATTAGGCATGATAATAAGCAACTACTTAATAGTGAGAATTGCTAAACTAAAGCGTTAGCACTTTTCATATCTGACTTGTTGAAACTTGTAACTTGTCGTGAAAGTTGTAAATTTGTAAATTTACATGCATGTGTTTGCATTTGCAAATTTGTAGTTTCTACAGTATTTTTAAGGAATTAATCACAAAATCTTAATTATTCCAATTATTCGTTTGGCCAGCAATGTATAATGCAAAGTAAATTATACATTTTTTAAGTGTGGCCTAAGTGCATCCAGGCACTTTTTGTGACTACATCTTTTCAGTGCAATCTTCCATGGCTTCACTGCATCCATGCCAATGCTTACGATCCAGTACTGAGAGCTGGCCATCTGGGTGGGATGTGCATCAGTAATTCAGATGGTGGGAGTGAGAATTAACATCAAATATCACAGATGCAATACAGTGAGCTGTGATAGTCTTGCACAATCGTGTTTAGAATATGAGATGCTGCTTCATGCAGAAACAAACCTGCTGGATTCATCACAGCTTCATATGGAACATCTACAGGTCTGAAGCCTGATGCACCACTGACCTCACATCATCTTTCCGCACTGAATTCCTGTCAGGTACGGGTTCTTTCGTCCATTCGCAATGCTAACATCTCATTAGGCTCATCAGAGCACAGTGAACACATCTAACAGAACACTGACAGGGTTATTTTAAAAGTGTTATAGATATAATTACCTATATACCACGCACAGCTCTAGTGCATATGGCATGTGCTAATGACCACTCAAGGAGGAACATCCAGGTGTATAACTGTAATTATTGTCTCTAATAATAAAACAAAAAACATGCACCACAATTATCATGGAACACTGCGTGTCACAACAGAAGCTTATTTGCTAGATGTGTTTGCTGCAAAAGGACGCCTGCTCATAGAAATGACTCATTCTGAAAGTTTGCAGCTAAAACTTTACTTGTAAATCGTGATGCAGGTACTGTACTGACACATTTTAAATTGCAAGTAGACTTAAAGGGGGGTCTAAAGCTACTTCATTCATTCTGAGTAATTTAAACTGGTAAAGAGTTGGATTGTCATGCTAAAAATGGCCAAAGTTTCAAAAAAGTTATTTGGACGTGAGTATTTCTGTGCCAAATACAATCCTTCCGGGTTCGTATAGGTTTCTGAAAAATTATTTCAAGCACAGCACTCCCTGATGTAATTTTGGTGATGAATGTTTTATAAACAATTCCTAGATTTCGATGCTGGATTTGCACATTGTTTGATACTGAAAGATGGAGCAGTCCTAGCGATAGAAATTTCCCGGTCATGATTCAGAAGCGCATGAGGTAAAGGTAAAGCTGCATCAAATTTCTGTTTAGTTGGCAACTGATGCATGCCCACAGGAGCTTGGCTGTTTTCAGAGAAAATCTTAAAGCTGTATACTTCTTTTATAAATATGATAAAGACTCTTTAGATATATAAAGCATACAATATAGGTACTCAAGATTAACATGAGATTGAGTGAAGCTGTGTGTGTTATGTCCTCTCCATGGTCACACTGCATTTTCGTTAAATTGACTTTTTATTTATATGCATGCAAATGCGTCTGACTGGAAAAGCAAGCCTGTGCGAAAAGTTTAACATTTCTTTGCATGCCAAAGTTCAAGCTTGGTGAACTCTGACCTGCAAAATGGCATCATGTGAAACAATGTGACCAACAGCAGATCCATACGTACAGTACCAGCATAACCTCATAGCTAAATTAAAAGAAGGATTAGACTTTATATTTTTTTATTTTACATGTAGTATTATTTGAATTAAAGTTTTTAAAAAGATACTGCAGAGTGTGACGTCATATCAGGACCGCAGGCAGACTTTAGCTGGCATGGTAACTGAAAAAGAAAATGTACTGAAAATTCTAAATTACTTTAGAAATGAAGGTCTGGCTAAATTGAGGTTCATCCCTGATCATTAATCTTCTTATTTAATGGACTGTGTCTACCAAGTAGTTGTAATTCATTATACCCTGATGTTCAAATGGAAATTGTTACTGAGGCATGCATGAAATAATTTCTCATCTGACATACAATAAAGCAGCAGCAGCAAAAAAAAAAAAAAAAAAAAAAAAAAAAAAAGAAAAAGAAAAGAAGCCTTAGCAACTGTATAACAATGCCCTAGCAACTATAAAGGTTCCAGATGCATAATCATTTAGGAATACCGTATGTTATCTCATAAGCAGACAAAGAATCAAGTGATATCATATGGAGATAAGAAACAAAACAAAAAGAAAACACTATACATGATTTAAATATTTAGCTTTGTAGCTGCACTGTGGTTCCCAAGAGTTTGTTTGAGCCTTAAGAGAAGTTTATAAAAAACTATTTTTGGTTTGTTTGTTTGTCTGTACTACCCAGTGGCCTTTCTGAACAAAAAGCTATTTTTTGTGTGTGTTGGATGTTCTCTTGAGAGCTGCCCTTTAACACTTCCTGAACCTGGGTTGATATCAGTATTCAAGCTGCGTACAGAACAGACTAACAACGACTAGATTTTGCCAGTTTGGAGGTGTTGATGTGTGGCCTCCAAACAAAGCAGCAAGTGTGGTTTACTTAGAGAGGATAAGCAGTAGTTATTCTTCTTCTTCAAAAAAAAAAAAAAAAAAAAAAAAACACGGCATGTAAGCCCAACACAAAGACTCTAAATTAGGAGCAAAACACCCTCGCAATCAACCCTCATTGTTTCTGCCTGGTCAACACTTGCCAAAAAACAGGATTATAATAAAAACAAATGATGCATCTTCTCAGTAGCAGGCATATTTTAGCAGGTGGGAAACATAAAAGAGAAACAGATTCTTTTCTTTTAGTAAAGCAAGAAATGTCAACTCTTTCCATGAAAAGAGGGCTAATGAGCTTAGCTACCACCACACACACAAAAAAGTATTACTGCGCATATAAATCTCTATAATCCATTGCAGGTTACTAAGACTGAGTGGATATTGCTGTCAGACTGGAGGTACAAGGTGGTATAATTGCATTTATTGTTTTTGCAAACTGACCTGTCTTCATTGCAACCTCTAAAACTGCACAAATTTTTAATAAACAATTTAATCAGAGTCTAAATATATGTGTATATATATATATATATATATATATATAGCTTGAATACTGATATCAACCCAGGTTCAGGAAGTGTTAAAGGGCAGCTCTCAAGAGAACATCCAACACACACAAAAAATAGCTTTTTGTGCAGAAAGGCCACTGGGTAGTACAGACAAACAAACAAACCAAAAATAGTTTTTTATAAACTTCTCTTAAGGCTCAAACAAACTCTTGGGAACCACAGTGCAGCTACAAAGCTAAATATTTAAATCATGTATAGTGTTTTCTTTTTGTTTTGTTTCTTACAAAGAGAGAGAGGTGTACAACTCATATTTATACCAATCTCCCACCGACACTGCACATAATTACATGTAAATTTTATTTTATTTCTTTGTGCTTTTGTTTTGGTTTGGCTTATTTGTTTATTGTCAGATTTGCTTTATATTTACAGCACATTTTCTTCTATGTTGTACTGTTTCTCTGTATGTCCTTTTTTGTACTATTCTGTTGTTCTAAAGCAAATTTAAAAAAATAATAAATAAAGGAATCTAAATTAAATTACTCAAAATCTATCTACAGAGTATTATTGTAATACATGAGCTGTGCTTTAACAGAGACATCAAACCTCAGCTGGTGGGATCTAATGAACATGGCTTGATTTGTTATTCCTACAATAATAAAATCTATACATATAACTTTAGATAAGCAGTTTAAGGACTACAGCAGATAATTCTGAATTTGTTAAATATTCTATTACAACCTAAAAAAGTACCACATGCATCTGTGATACAAACAAATAAAACACAGAGCTTAAAGAGCTGTCCATGGTGCTCATATGCTACAGCAGTCCAGTAAAATATAAGAATGCAAATTTGTTCATGCTGGAGTCACAAACATGGATCTTCAGGGATTCTCAGATTCAGCCTAATTTTGTTCTTATGCCAAAGACTCTCATTAAACAATGACATTTTTAACTGAGCAACAGCCACAGATATTTTATGTGTTGCATTTGGTTTTCTTCATATTTATTTGTTTTCCCTATGTTTTTTCTTCATTAATAAAACAACAACAGAGGCCAAAAGGGGATTCAATGCATTTGGATTCTAAGAGAACAACCCTGTTCAGCACCAATATTATTAAATATTATTACAGTATTAAACATTGTTTAATGTATTTTAAAATAAAATGTATTGCAATATGTATTAATAGACTAAGAATAAGAATAAATGTAATGCTGGTAAAAGAAAAAAAGCTGATATTCTAAAGAAAATTTTAGATTTTAAAGATTTTAAAATTTCACATGTACACGCTAAACAGAAGTGAGAGCTACAGTAAGTTTTTGTAATATTTCTTGTATAATTTAAAGTCTTAGGGACACATCCTCATTTATGTTTTCATATATCAGGCATGAATAAGGCCATACATTCTATAAGGAGATCATAAACACAAGCACTGCCACTAAATTAGTCTTGATCCTGTAGAAAAGAAATAGAAGAAAAAGCAAAGGTGGATTTGTTGAGTGGTCTCTCGCACAGGCTATATACAGACAGACAGCCGTGTGCTTCTCAGGAGGGAAGCTGGTGGCTTTTGACTTAATCATGCAGAGAGACTTCAGTATGCTTCAGGCTCAATAAAATTACTGTGAGAAATTCAGGTGACAGGTAGGGGTTTACACACACATGAATGAACTGATGAATAAAATAATCCCGCTGAACTGCTCTCCTAAATTTTGCATCTCCAAAGGCAGCCCAAATGCTAAAGGGCTTATTCTCACTTTTGTTTCAATTCACATAAACATACTTAATGCCGACATATTGATAGCCTTTTATTACATGTAATGGCTTCATGTGGAGTCTTCCCTTAAAGAATTATAAGAATAAAAGCTCTACTCAATGTAAAAGAGAAAAGTATTTGATTTTAAACAGTGCACTTGGTCAGATTCTTAGCAGATATACTGTATTAGCTGGTGAATATTCATGAAAATTCAAGTCTCTAGTTTATATTTTGAGATTGTGCCACTTGGCAAAGTCGCTTTAACATCAGATCATTAACTATGTGAAATATCTACCAAATGCTCACCGCTGAACCTTCAAGAGATTATATTTTCTCACTTCAGGCCCTACATTTCTATGGCCATAATACCATAAATATGCACTGCTCCTAATATAACTTTGTAAAACACATTTCTTTATAGCAGTGTTGCATTTATGAGTTTATAATTTCTATTTATGTGTTCCTGTAGCTCAATTATAGAGCATTGCGCTATCAAGCGCAAGGTTGGGGGTTCAATTCCCCTGGGAACACATGATAGGTAAAAATTGATAGCCTGAATGCACTGTAAGTCGCATTGGAAAATGTCTAAAAATATTTAAATAAAAAGTGGTTAATCAAATAATAAGTATATAAATAAATATACAAATAATAAATACATGAAATGCTACTGAATGGGAACATGCTAAAATTCTGCAGAAACAGATATTCAGAAAATGTCATTTAATTTATACATGTAAAAAAATAAAAATAGAATTACTTAAGTATGTGCTTAACAGAATTCTGTTTTTGATATTTCTGATACATTTTTCCCAGGACCAAACACTATTTCTCTGTTGAATTGAAGGAACAAGGTCAAAAACATGAGTACTGACAGTAAACCAATTCCGATCCAGTGGAAAACAGATAGGAGAAATTGAAAGTTTTTCAAATGTCAGTTTCAAGAGTCAAGCAGAAAGGAGAATGATCACTTTTATATAAGTTAAAATGTATTGGATACCCACACATCAACAGTAGGAGGTGTAAATATAAATGCCACTCCACTAAAATAAAAAGAAACTCCCTAATGCCAACTGTCTGGAACATAAAACTTGACAACAGACTTATACTGTGAAAAACATGCATCCCAAGTGGGAACATGACACAGAACTGACAGTGAATAATCATGACTGAAATAGTGCTGCCTGGGGTGGATTTGCCACAGGTCTTTGTATAAGAGAGGCTGTCTAATGATAGATTATGAAACGGTCCTTGCTGTTATTAACAGGGAAAACAGAGAAGTGGATTTTATCCGAAAGAATGTACAAATCCGTGACAAAATCATTGTAGTCACCCTACTGAGAGGACAAGTTCATTTTTGAGCTTTCTTACCTATTGGCCCAATTTTAACTCTAGCCTCCTAAGACCCGAACATTGGCTTGGCATGCATTTTAGATTTCTTCTAGCTATTTGGGGTTAGGAGGAACCAATAAATATAATAACAAGGAATTATCTTTGAACATGAAGCTCTTTTTGGAAAAAAATGATGTCCACATATGTGGACACTTGGTCTGTATTCACAGAAAACAATCAAGACACCATTGTGTAACAAAGTGCAAATCTCTTTTATTTAAATTCTGAGTACTATACCTGAACATTTTTTATTGTTACTGTTGCATATATAAATGTTTCAGCTTGTGAACATGGATCTGGAAAAACACCATTTATAAGAAACAAGCTGTCATATCACATAACAGCCCAAAACTTCAACTACTCCAAACTAGGAATGTCCTTTTTATCTGTGGGAACAGTTCATCACACTTAACCACTGTGAAAGACTGTAACAGTTGCATGCGGCTTGCAAGCACAAGAGTGCGCAAAATGGCAATGCTATGTTTACAATGCTATGTCTGAACGATAACCATAAGTTTCACCACAGAGACGTTTACGTCCCCGGCTGGCCTCAGTGGACTGTGGAGTGGGGTCTTCATCCCCACTACTCTCCTCCTCACTGCTGCTTGGCTCCTGTTGTGGAGGATGGTAATCAACATCCTCTACGGGGTCGTCAATGTCAGACAAGTCCTCTACCTCTGAGTTGTCCCCAGCAATTGACTCCAAAACTAATTCCAGTGCCTTTGAAAGAGGAATACGCCCTGAAAATGATATCAGGAGAAAAATAAAATAAAATTCAATGTAAAGTTATTTATCATACATGCAACGTCAATTTGTACTGTTGTAAACTATTGTAAATTGATGTTTTCTAACAAACTCTTCCCAAACTAATTTTTTTGCTAAAGTTTTTACATTTTCAGCGAATAAAAAATCAATGTAGAGTTATTTATCACACATGCAACTTCAATTTAGACTGTTGCAAACTATTGTAAATTTATATTTTCTATCAAATTCTTCCCAAACTACAATTTTGCTAACATTTTTACATTTTCAATGACTAAAAATCAATGTAAAGTTATTTCACACATGCAATGTCAATTTATACTGTTGTAAACTATTGTAAAATGATGTTTTCTAACTAATTCTTCCCAGACTATGTTTTCACAGTTAAATTTTTTGCTAACATTTTTACATTTTCAACAAAGTTAAGTCCCACTGTCCACATATGTGTACTTCAAGTTTAGCGAAATAGTAAATCTTTACTGTTACTTAAATTTGTCAAATTTTCATGCCATATTAATCATACAACACCATTATGCATAACTTAACAAGAATCAACAATTCAATTTTATTAGATTTTTTACCTTGTGGACGTTTTGGTCTTGTGTGGCTGCCTGACTTTTCAGATGTGTTCGCCGCCATCTTGGAATTTCTGTGTAAAGTGTTTTTCTCTTCTGACCCCACCAGATGGCAGTGTAAGTGTCCATGTTTGTGTACAACAGGTTCCAGTTACACAGAATTAAGTTTTATGGTGCACACAACTAAAAATGTGATGTCCACATATGTGGACGCCAGGTCGTAGGAGGCCAGAAATTGGTTGCTCAAAACATTACCTTTAAAGACCTCAAAAAACATTTAATATTTTGCACTAAAATTTGGGTCTGGACATATTGGAATCTTGTGCTTTAAAGGAATACTGTAGCTCACCCAACAATGAACATGTGCTGAAAATGTATTCACCCTCAGGCAACCTAAGATGTAGATGTTTCTTCATCAGGAAAGATTTGAATAAACATATTGCATCACATGCTCACATCTTAATAATCCACACAACTCCGGTCCATCAATTAATGTCTTAATTGAAAATCTCCGTTTGTAAGAAACAAATCCATCAAGGCATTTTAACTTTATACAGTCACTAGTCTACAAATAACACTTCCTCCTGAAAAAGTTCATCCCCTGTCGTCCTCTCACATAAAAATGCACCCACATATTCGTTTAAAAACAGTTTTTACTTGTAAACGGCGCTTGATGTATATTTCTCTCATGATATTATGGATATTATGGACGGAATCAACGGTTTGAAGTTAAAAACATCTTAATAATGGATTTTGTTCCTTACAAACATGCAGCTGTCAGTTGTCAGTTGATGGACTGGATTCATGTGGATTACTTGTGATGGTTTTACCAGCTGTTTGAACACATTCTGACAGCACCGTCATTTTAATTCTGTCATCAAAGAAGATAGTGTGAAGAATGCTGGTCCCACTGACTTTCATAGTATTTTTGTCCACAATTTGGAATTCAGTGGGACCCGAAATTGTTTGCTTACCAACATCCTTAAAAATGTTCTACAGAAGAAAGAATACGAGGATGAATAAATGATGGCAGAATTTTCATTTTCGGATCCACTATCCCTTTAATAAATTATGTAAAAATGTTGTAACTTTAATTATCTATTATAAGTTTATTTTGACACTAACACATAGTACTGTAGTAGACTTGAAAATCATAAACTCAAAACCACACATACAAAAGGTTTTACTCTTCTAGACGACACAAAACTAAACTCTGTAGTACTCTCTATATCAGAAATCATTATTATGGCGCTGGTGTGAGACGATGCCGATCTCTGGCCCTGAAAACAAGCTCCTGTGCTACATACAGATAGATACAGAAATCAATCGAATGTTTGGGGTGTGTAACCGCAGAGGTCAGTGGGTATTGCACAAGCTTCATTAGCGGAACCAATCTCAGGTAATCTAAGCTTGATGTGTACAGCCATGGAAGAAAAACAAACCATCACTTACTGTTTACTGCAGGCTCCTTAACTAGCATGCAGTCCAGCCTGTCTGGAGGTCAGGAGGTCTGGTCTTGATTTAGAACCTTTATGGCTGCAAACCTGCGCCCTCACTACCCATAAACCTCCCACCATGGGGATTAATTAGTGGTCAGCGAGGATTAGAGGAGGTTTGTGGCTTCGTCAGCTGTGGTCAGAAAGATGGGCTTGATAAGGTTATTAGCTGAAGTCACGGTTCATTATGACTTGGGATGTAACACCCACAGACGCATGAGATCACCTTAGGAATATGTGCAGAAATGTTTTTTTAACCATTTCATTTAGTGTATTCCTAAAGCCGTTCTGGGGAGATAATGAGTGAATCTGTCTGAGTAAGTGGTTCAACTCTTTCCAGAATGCTTTAATGAAGAAATGTTCATCAACTGAGTTGGGTTGATTAGCATTTCATGTCTTATTTGTGCCGTTTGACACCTGTCGATGCCGCCTAATGAAGAACTGTTTACTGACAGATTTCCTAACTCCTAGCAAGTGACACATTTGAGAAGGAAGCTACTTTTTGTGGTTAATTTGAAGCTACTATGATAATTAAGATTTATTGATTAATGAGTACATTTTCCCAGATGTGATTACAGTGCCTCAGTTTCAGAAGAAAAAAAATTAATGTGAAACACCAATGCTTGAAATTCTTCATTCCCCAGCAGTTTTTTTTTTCTTATTTATTTATTTGAGTGAGACTTGCACGTTTCATTTTGTCTACAGTGTTCTTGCTCTGATCCATACAACTGCTGAGAATGAAGCCAGCACAAACTGTTCTAAGAGAATACGCAATTACATATTTGCATATTCCTAAACATCAGTAAAAAAATGAACTCCGATGGAGGTTGTGAAAACAGATCAAATAATCGGCATGCATTTTGTATTCTGCCCGAATTTTTTTTTTTTTTTTTTTTTTTTCAGTGCAGACACGGTTTGTGTTTCCAGGTTGTTTCAAATCTCAGTGTGCTCTTGTTCACTGATATTCCTTGTGGCAGGGTGCGCTTTTCACAGGTGTGAATTCTGCATGAATATCTTTGCATATTTAAATGTGAATGCTTAAATGTGACACGTTTTTACTGATTTGAAAATTTGCAAATCCTTTATGAGGATGGTCTGGTTTACAAGACAAAGCATACCTAGGATGCCAATAATTTAAACTTCATTTATTTAAATAAATAAAATAAAAACTGTAATCAGATCATATTATATCATATTCAGCACAGAATCCCTGAAATCAGTCAAACAAACTAAAGGACTAAGCAGCTAGCATGACCTCTGACCCCATTTTCTCTTCGCCTATAATACATTCACTTCCCACTTTATGTAATTTACATATTTTCCACCCACCAACTCCTTGGATACGTTTGGAATAATATCTAACTAATATATGCTACCTTCTGCAGCATGTATTCGGTAGTTAAGTGGTGACGTAAGAAACGCTGTTTCCAGGTCCAAGCCTCAACTGAAGTCGTACTTAAAAAGCGGTTCAGATGATGCTAACCCTGAAACAACATACAGAACCAAATTTTGCTATAACTTTGATTGCATCAAATAATAACTGCTGTTAATAGTGTTCATCATCTGTTTGACTGTCTTTAATTGATTTTTCCATATCATATGCACATAAACTGACCCCTGATAAGCTACTAGTAAAGTTGCTTTGCAATGATTTCTATCGTAAAAAGTGCTTTACAAATAAACATGAATTGAATTGAAAAGCAGATAATATGTATAGTATGCAAATAGTTTGAATGCATGAAATACCCAGATGGCCTACTATTTTCTGCTAATTATGTGCAACATGCAGGTATAAAATGCACAGGATAAGATATCAAAACATTGCAATGTGTTTGATTTTACATTCCATTTCTATATGAAAACTAAACAACAATAATATAGCGGTGCAATCTTTTAAGTTGTACATAAGAAAAAAAAAAAAAAGCCAAATAACCTTTCAAGACACCATCTCTGAAATTAAGTGTAAGTAATGAGGTATGAGACAAATATACACTGAGAAAAATTAATACAAACAATTTTCACTCAGAAATTGCTAGCAAATTTCACAAACACTTACAAGGAGACAGTACGTAACACTTTGAATAAACTGTCAAATTCTGAAGTAGAAAAACTAAAATGCTATTTTCTTGTAAAGCATAATCCAATAATCCAACCCGCTCTCATGGCAATTCGTACATACATCGTACAATTTGTGGCTGATTCATACGACCTCACTCTTTTGTTTTTCTGAATTAGCAAAATTTTTGCTAAATTGTACGTATTTTACGAGTTCTGAATTGCCTTTGTACAAATGGCCTACTCCTAACCCAGCCCCTAAACACTGGGGTCTAAACAAATCGTACAAAATCATACGAGTGAGGTTGTACAAATTTGTACAAATTAGCTACCTCATAAAATACATAAAAATTGCTTGTAAGATAGCCTTGAATAATCTGTAATAATCGTAAAAAAAAAAATTATTTAAGATAAATAGAAGTATTTACTGGATACTTCACAGTATGTAGTCGGCACATATTCTACTTCGACAGTTACACAGCCTTTGAGTTATGTTGGTGCATTTAGTTTACATTAGCTTCACGCAGCAAGACTTCTTAGCACAGAAGTGCTAAATGTGCTAAATGAGGTAAAAAAATGTCATGACCAGCATGGCTGAATTAAATAACATTTGTTTATGCCACGACAGTTTGAGCTCAACTAAGCATACCAGGGGGTTGACATCAGAAACAGAGTACATGTCACCACAAATTATCTTTATTTCTGTGTCACAAACCGCTTCCCCCGTTAATTCAGTTTAATGAACTCATCTTTGGCGGTGTTCCATGACAGCTCTTTATTGTTGCTGTATCCTTATTGCTCATTGATTGCGAAGTCTAGATGTTATTAAAAAAAGGCAATTATTGGAAAGAGCAATTATTAAATAGATGATGAAACAGCGCCAATGTTTCGCACACATTCGCTCTTGCACTACAGAATCATTTTAGGGGGTTTCAGGTAATTATATGAGCTAATCTTACAAAAACTGTCTGTAACTAATTTAACTCCAAAATACCAAGACAAATATTTTAGAAAATTTTATATTTTTAACAAAGAATTATTATCAGCTTGAAATTTGTGCAAAGAAATATGCCTAATTGTCACACCACAAAAATCTTAATCATCTTAAAATAGGCTTCATTTTCTTTATGCAGCTATTATTCTATTTTCCCATTTGATTTGGGTTTTAAATAGGACCTGGATTTCATCAAGAGGTGTGATATTAACCTGAAATACTCTAGTATCTTATTATGCAGAATTTCTTTGATTCGGATCTGGGCACTGATCGTTCGGTTCTTAACCTGTCTGTGATGTAAGTCAGGGCAAAGAACTTGAGATACTCGTGATTCTTTTGAAGTCTACCTTAGCGTGTGTGTCCACCCTGCACCTTCTTATGCATGTGTTGCCTTTGATCCGCTTGACATCCACTGATGGAAATCCAAGGAGGTATTAGAGATAACACAGGAAACAGAATAGAGACAAACACATTAATATGTAATCGAGAAGAAAGCACAGATGACTGAGCCATCTGGCCTGCGAGCGTCTAAGGGACTTAAAGAGAGGGATGCTTGGGGGGGGGGGGGGTGGAGGTGTGAGCGGGTGATGGGAAAACTTCCTTCCCTATCCATGCCGTTAGCAATCCTTATGTCATGAATGTAAAACTGCTTCAAGTGACAAACATCTTGACATCTTGTTGTGTTTACCTCGGTGTTCATTTCTAATAGGTTTCATGTATTGTTTCAGGAAGCTGATTCAGTGTTCATGATAGCAATCTGACAGCACGTTTGCAAGAGATACATCTCAAATGTCATAAATAATATTAGAAGATTGATTTACAAATAAATGTGTTTACAAACATCAAAATACTTAAAGGGATAGTTCACCCAAATATCTGTTTCTCACGCTCATGTGGTTCCAAACCCGTAAGACTTTTGATCTCCTAAACCCAAATGTATTTAATGAAATCTGAAAGATTTCTGTTCCTCCATTGACAGTCTACACAATAAACACTTTCATGCTTCCAAAAATTCAGAAATAAATCATAAAACTAATCCTCATAAATCAGCAGTTTAGTCCTAATTTTTTTAAACAGATTTGGTCATGTTTAATTATGATGATAAAAGGCACAGAAATCTTTCAGATACAAAATATCTTCATTTGTGTTCTGAAAATGAAGGAAAGTCTTACAGGTTTGGAATGTCATTAGGGTGAGTAAATGACAGAATTTTCAGTTTAGGGTGGGCTATCACTTTAAAGTTTTAGTTTAAACTTACCACCTAGCTATCATACTTAACAACTGCATAGGAATATGCCATAAAAAAATAAATAAAAACAGGAGGGATGCAGCAGCAACCACATAGCAACATGCTTAAAACACCCAGAACATGTTACCACTGGTTAACTCTTTGAAAAACTATTTTCATGATATTCCAACACATTTGAGGATTGTAAAATGCACAGCTTAAACATGAATGACAATGAAACAATTTCAGCTTCAGAGCTTCAGAAATACCTGCGCTATGGTGGAAATACACCTTCAAAGCCACTCAATTTAAAAGGATCCTTTGGTTGAGGGGGAAAAAATAAAAAAATAAATAGTACTCGAAGTACACTTGGAGATTGACACCAACATAGTAACATAGTATATGGGAGACAGAAGAAAAAGCAATAAAAAATAAATCAAATAAAAAGAAAAACCTAATATTGCCTTGTACTTGCTTGGCTGACATAAATGCCCCTTATTTCCCTGTGTGAAATCAAAACATCACCTTTAAATAACATGCAATAGTGATTCAGAGTTTGCGGTAAAAAAAAAAAAAAAAAAATGTTTCAGCAGATTTACATTTTTGCCTTAAACCAAACAGTTGAACTTGCTAAGCTTTATAACAGCATTTCATAAAAAAATCATTATTTTTGTCCACATTAATTAGTTTACTTTCTCCCAATCTCTTAGGATTTTGTGCTAGCAGAACAGTGAAGATAAACAGAGGTGGGAAGGAGAGGCAGACTGAGCTAAAGGTGTGTAGGAGGTTTCTGGAGGTGGAGTAGTTCTAGACCGTGGGATCCATACATCCCACATGAAAAGAAAGTTTAATTACAAAGCAAATACCAGATCAACTGGACAGAGCTGCCAATAATTGGCTGTGTGTTTCTCTGTTCTCCGAGCTTAGATGAATGTATGTGTGCAAATGGGAATTAGGCTTCCCAAATACCAGGCTAGACACCACAGGTATTTACAGTAGCTAAAGGGATACACAATTTAAAATGTAACAACATGTCTGTAAACAAACATTTACAAATATTACTATTGTTGACAATTCAATTTTTAAAATGAAAAAAATGAACCAGGTGTTACAGTATATAAAATCAAGTCAAGTCACCTTTATTTATATACTGCTTTATACAACACTGATTGTGCCAACGTAGTTTTAAAGAGTCAAACAGTAAAATAGTTAGTCAATAATGTAAGACGATAATAACAAGTAATTTTTTCAGTTAAAGTTGGTTGATTGGTGATTCAGTGATGTCATCATCCAGTTAAGCTCTTTTCCAATAGTGTCTGTGCAAACAGTTAAGCATCCCCAAATAATCAAGCCAGAGACGACCCAAAACTCCATCAATGACAGAAATTGATTACAAAGCCTTGGGAGAAACCATGTACAGTTGGTGGGGGCTGCAATTCTCCTCTGGCCAAATGAAAGCATCATGGCATGGTTTAATTCTAGGCTGCAACACAGGTCACATTGAGCAGAGGACTTGTCTGAGTCCCATGGTCTTGTCCCGATGGCCAGCGAGGTCTTCGGAGGGGATCTATTGGCATTTTTCCACTGCGTGGTACGACTCAGCTCAGCTCATGACAGTATGGTACGCCTCGGCTTAGTTTGAATTTCGACTGCAGTTCAGTACCACTTTAGAGTGGGTGGGATTATTCACGTCATTATAGCTACACCGCCTCTACTGCTGCGACTCATAAAATAAACGTTTTCATTCCATGTCGCCCCATTAAGCTCTTGCTGGATCCGCTCCTCTGCTATCAACAAGAGGAACATCTGTACTTCCTACAACAGACAATGAAACTTTTTGGTTGTTAAAATAGTGCACTTGTTCAAAACAGTTGTGTTCAATCCTTCGCTGGCTGTACTGATTTGAATATAACATGTTCTGTTGTGTTTGTGTTGCAAATTCAGTGACGCAGGTAGTGAAGGTTCTCTTCGGTCAATCAGTGAACACATCACATTTTGATGACGGTACGGTTCACTTGGAACCTCAGCCGAGGTGCTACTAAAAAAAGTAACAGGTACCAAATTCTGTACCCAGTGGAAAACCCCCTAAAAGTGAACCGTGCCGAGCCGTACCATCCAGTGGAAAAGCGTCATGTGTCTGTACATTCTTCTGTGTCAGCCGCACCACAAGGGTGCACTGTTTTCGTTCAAATCAAAACATAAAAAAGATAGTAAATGTATCCATGTGTCACAGCTGACACAGAGTAGCGTAAGCTACAGTGACATGGAGAGACACAGAAGAGACAAATTTTTGAATAAAGTCATTATTTTTATTATTTTGAACCTTGACAGTGTATTTTACTTGGCAGTGAATGGGACAGTCACAAGCCTCCCGGTTTTCATCCAAAATATCTTAAATTGTTTAATTTAGTTTAGTTTATTTCAGACAGACAACTTAAGTTCAACACAATTGAGCTAATGTTCAACAACATATTTACAGCAGTCTGAACCTAACTTTTATGCGTTAGGAGCGATATTGGGGTACGTTTCTGACCAAGAAACTGACCAAAATTTCATTTTGGGGTGGAGTATCCCTTTAAATAGCATAAAAATAATATAAAAATATAACAGTCCTGCTTGTTGTTGATAAATACCAATGGTGACGTTTTACAAATTGATTATATATTATATATACATTAAAAAAAAATAAAAAATACAATAGTCTAGTGAAAACTAATCAACTTTGTCGAAAACCCTCTGTAGACTGCTGGACACTGACCCAGAGATGTAGCAATTTCGGTTCCAACAAAAAGCTTTTCTGAATTATATCTCCTCACATCACATAACTCACGTCCCCATGAGAGAGATTCAGGCAATATGGCCTATTGCTGCTAGTTTTAGTACCTATTTCCAGTGCCATTTATTTCCACATGGTGCCACTTCTGAATGAGAGGCTTCTCTACCAGATCTTGTCTTTGAATGGGCACACAGCCAAAGCCATCAAATGTAATACAAAAAGCTATATATAGCTTCAGCAGACACACACACACACACAGGGGCGTAGCAACCGGGTGGGACGGGGGACACACGTCCCCCGCACTTTTAGAAACAGGTGATTCTGACCCCTGCTAATTTTTTTTTTTTTTTTTTTTTTTTTTTAGATTGACTTAAATCTGCGGTAGGGAACTTTTGACGCTCTAGCGGTTAATAAACAGAACTGCTTGCGTCTTGCGGAAGAACATCATAGCCGGAACTACTTCTCTCTGTTTATGTCTATGAAGAATCACAAAGGTACTGGGTTACTCCACCGCGGTACCCCGAAGCAATCTAAAATAGTCCGAATATAAACACTTATTATAGGTGCACCCTAGTTATTCAGGACAAGCCAAAAACACGGTTTGGAAAATGGATTCATGGTGTACTCGCTTATTATATAAATTTTTCTACATTTTGAAAACACACAAAGTTACGGACCGCAGCTCTGATTGGTTGTTTTTTACCGGGAGTGATGTATTTCTGCAAATGGCAATAGGACCACTGGGAGGAGCCAGAGGAGCTTGATTTTTTCACAGATCATCTGTCTCATATTTTTCATAAAATGTATGTTTGTATAAAATTACTGTAGATGTAATCTGTATACTCATTTAACACCTCTTTTTGTCCAACTGTTAAAAAAAAGAAAGTTATTGTTCAAATGTAGTGCAACTGAAATATTGTAAATATCATAAAATATCTTTATTTCATAAAAAAAAAAAAAAAAAAATTATAGATGGTCTCCCATTGGTCTCAAAGTCCTGCAGTATTTTTACATTTTGAGTATGATTTAACAAAAATAGGTTCCTGTAAGCTATCATGTCATGTTCCCAAATTTGAAAAAGTAAAATGCCAATTGGTATTCTATTTAGAATTTATTATGAACATCAGCTTTGGGTCAAATCACCATACAGCTGTCCCCCCCCCCACTTTTAAAATGGCTGCTACGCCCCTGCACACACACATATACTGTACATATATATATATATATATATATATATATATATATATATATATATATATATATATATATATATATATATATGTTATAGAGAAAATAAATATTTAAAACAGAAATTAATTTTACACAAATTACATGCATGGCATCCATCACCAAAGAATCCTTTTAAAAATTGTATTGTGTGCTGAAACTCTCCTCTCTCTAACAGCCATGAAATCTCCAGAATATTACCCTGTACTTTCATGCCGTAAGGCTTGAGTTGTTTGTCTGGAGGTTGTAACAAAATGGGAAATGTTCTGAGCTACTGATCATGGGAATGCTGGCAGAATGCAGCATTACAAAAGCATACGCCTTTCTTTCTGGGGTCAGTCCAAGAGATCAAAGGTGTTCAGCATCAGCATGCCGCTGAAATCCCGCAGCCTGTATACATAAAGTGCAGGCACTGGGCATGACCTCAAAGAACAGGTGAACGAGTCAGTGGGAAACTGAGATGCCGAGAAAGGGGAAGTGTGACGGTAGGAGCCCTTGTAAATGGATAGAAAGAAGATTTCATAATGCACCAATTCTCTGCCCACCCATGCAGGGTGAAAGGGCACACACATTATCAGAGTCAACGGCTAAGAAAGAGTCCAGAAAAATAAACAGACCTTACATTTGAGTCATAACACAGCTTGTTATGGATCAGCCAGTGCTGTGAATGACGTAACCACACTGTTATGGCAGCCCTACACTTATTACCATTTCCCCCGACGCATGATGTAAGAAGATCCCTATATAGAAAGCCAAGTACATCCACCATCAGCAAGATCTATAGACCTGCAATCTACAGCAAATCACCTCTGACAGGACCAGGCATGCTAGTTCACTGCTTATGTTTTGGGAGACTTTTTCCATCACAGATGTTTTACAAAAGAGTGTTACTGTATTTTTCAAAAAACAAGTTGCACCGGGTCACAATTGCATTGTTGAGACAACACACACACACACACACAAACACTCTGCAATAGTGTACAAGTCACATTCCAAAAAAAAACAAGGAAAACACTGATAAATTAAACAATGTTCCAACATGCACGCACTGTTCCAACACACACTGAAAATGAATTTAATTTTGCACAGAAATTGTGTAAAAAAAATAAAAAAATAAACCTAACAAACAAACACACACACACACACACACACACACACACACACACACACACACACATATATAGGCTAATTTGCTAAATATTTAAAGCGATAGCTCACCCAATAACGAAAAGTCTGTAATCACTTGCTCACCCTCACCTGTTTGAGTGAAACCCTTCTGTGGAACACAATTTCAAAGAATTGCACTGGTTGCACTTTTCTATGCAATCACAAGTTTTCAAAATAAACAATAATAATAATAAAAAAAATATCATAAAACAAAAGCACCATAATGGTAATTATGACTCATTCTTTATGTTCCAAACCTTCTGAATTCAAAAGAACTGTTTAATAATGAATCGGGTCTCTATTCCTCTTATAAAACACATAACTGAGGGTTGGGATGAGCACAAAAAACTCTCAGAAAGCCTCTTACTCAGGAAAACAAATCATGATTTATGATACTTATAGAATACTTTTTTAATAAAAACATTTGGTGTGAACAACACTCTTAAGAGCTGATCTTTGTGTACAGGCAAAATCAGCCTTTCTATATATCATCTCAGGAACAATATAAGCAGATAGAAACGGACCATTTATAGAAAATGAATAGTGAACAGTGTTCAATATGACAAATATTGTAAAGGAAATCTCTACATTCAGCTGAAACGGCCAATTGACTTATTGACAAAGGCACTGTATGTGCATTAGCTCAACTTACCAGTAAAATGCAGTTATTTTAGCTTTATTAGAGCTTAGATAAGGAAAATCTGTAATAACTTTTTATCTATCATTTTAAAAGTGATTTGGCATTTTTGGAAATGTCGGTGATTCCACATTCAAGAAGATAGGAGCTTTAGTGGAGTAGCTGACTGGGGACGTTACCATGATGGCCGCCAAGGGAACTGACGTGCTTCATTTTGTCTGAGCTTGGAAGTAGTTCATCTTTGTGGATTAATCAAAACGTCCATGAGGTCTTTCCTAGAAAATAACCTGATGGTAAATCAAGACCCAGCTGCAACCTACCTCAATTTATTTTGCTGTAACGCCTCTGTGCCTCAGTGTATGGCTTTAATAAACATGAACTCATGAAAAAGAACTGAGCACACGGGCTCTTAATGAAATGTGTGCAAGTAACACATCAAACGGAGGAGGAAAGCCCTTCCAACTCGAGGCGGGGGAGCAAACAACTGCCGCTGTGAGTTATTTTACTATGCTTCAGTAATGTGCAGGCACAATGGAAAGCATTCAATGAAGACAAAGACATTTATCAAATTCAGACCGCTGGATGGTCAATGTGAAGTGCAGTTGATGTCTTCTCTGATGTGTTTGCAGCTTCCTTCTCTTCTATTATTGAGACACTTTGCTAAATGCTATAATTCACAGAAGTAGATTTTTAAACCACTAATCCTATAATGTTGTAAAGCACCATTGTGAAGTTCTACGAACAACCATTTTAATAAATTTTAAACCCTTTTGGTTGTAATTACTGTATTTGAGAGGACTCCTAACATTGAGCTTTAAACTTTGGCGTACATCTTGTCATGCATTGTTTGTTCTACTGAAATGAATTATAGCTGTGCTGTTCTTTTTCTAAGCAATCTGACTGACAAGTTCTGTGTGGCGGATGATTAAACAAGCCACAAAAGACTTACATTTACATTGATGGAGGGATCTCAGGAATGGAATATCAGATTTCACGTTGGACAGACTGAATGTACCACCTGTATACAGGAGTAAAGTGTACACCAATAACTGTTGTTTCTCATAAATAAACTATAATAATCTAACAGTAATTGTGATCTTGAATCATTTAATTTGCAGAAGTTATTACAGTAATGGGCAAAAGTTTTGGCAGTGACATAAATTTTGTTTTACAAAGTTTGCTGCTTAAAGCTGTTGTGGTGTTCATTCACATTGTTTTTAGGTTATTGTGTAGAGTACAGATGCATTTTAAATAATTGTTAAAAGCTTCATAGGCCCAAAAAAATAACTTTTCACAACAAAAAAAAGAAATTTCACAATTTTCTGATCCTGACACAAAATGACCAGCTAACATCAATTGACTAATCATAGCAGCAGCACACATGAAAGTATGAATGAGTTCTAGTCAGGTAAAATCACTATCATACTAATTAGAAGAGCTGACTGATAGCTATAAAAGGAGGGAAGAATCATTGTTTTCTACTTAGCAATGGTTACCTTCAAAGAAACACATGCAGCCATCATCACTTTGCATCAAAATAGCCTCACATGGAAGGAAATTGCTACAAAGAATATTTCACCTGAAAGAACCATTTACCGGATCATCAAGAAATTCAAGGAGAGAAGTTTGACTGCAGTGAAGAAGTCTTCAGGACGTCCCAGAGGACAGTCTCCTCTTGAGGAATCGTGTCACCAGCAGTGCAGGTCTTGCTCAGGAATGGCAGCAGGTTGGTGTGAGAGCATCTGAACGCACAGTGAGGCCAAGCCTTTTGGACAACGGCGTGGTGTCAAGATGAGCAGCAAAAAGGCCACTTCTTTCCAAGAAAAATGTCAAGGACAGACTAAAATTCAGCAGGAAGTACAAGGATTGGACAGAAGAAGACTTTAACCTAAAAATCATGTCATGAACTGTACATGTCCTCCTGGCTTGAAATGTTCTTTTAGAGACACAGGCTTTGAGAAATGGAGGCCAGATTCTCTCGATTCTAGAACAATTTAAACAGTTGAAATTTGGAAGATGCAAAGATAAATTTGCTCTTCTGTCAATGTAAAGAGCAATGTGTGTCCTCCATCTGTGCAGTGATGCTGCAGTCAGCATTTTATCAGACCATTCAAGTTTGGAAATAGAAATGTGTGCAGTAAACATAATGAAATGTGCATATGTCAGTAAGTTTGGATGACAGACTTCTCAAAATATGCAGTATTCAGTAATAGCTAAACAGCTGGGCTAACATTATCCATAGTGCAATCCATTTGCATGCATACTTCAGTTTCTGCATTTTAAACGTAGTGGAGATCTAGCAATTTGGTCGACTAAAGCAGGGGACAATAACCGTGACTTTGAAATTGACCAAATAGCATCATGTGTGTTTACACAATGTGTGTACTGTGTATATTAGTATTCACTATACTAATAGTTGGCCATTTAGAATGCTAATTCTGTGAGTGTTTGTCTAATAAGCTTCGTTAAGCAGAGTCAAAGTGATTTATAATCTCTTTGAAACATCTGATATCATAATTACAGTTCCATGTTCCAGCCAGTTGAGTTTGACGTGTTTAAGTTGAGAACATTACATCAGGACAAGTCTGTGATCGCTGCGGGGCCCTGGAGCAACTACACAACTGAATTATTCGAAGAAAGAGATGTTTCTGTAACTCTGAATTTCTGAAAGATCTCTCAAGATCGCCACTGCCTTCTGTGTATCAGGGGTATACAGTATCACGGAAAAAAGGATTTTCCTATCCTAAAAGATATTAATACTCTTATTCAGCAAAGATGCATTACATTGATTTAAAAAAGTATAATATTACATTATAATATAATATTATAATATTACTTTCTATTCATCACAGAATCCTGGGAAATTGTATAACAGTTTCCTCCAAAAAAAAAAAAAAAAGTTACAAGTAAAAATTAGCCGCACAACTGTCTTTCAACTATCCATTTTGATAAAAACAAAATGTTTTACTTGAGCTGCAAATCATCATATTAGAATGATTTCTAAAAGACTGTGTGACATTTAACACTGGGATGATGCTGTAAATTCAGTTTTTATAATTTTATAAAATGATCTCATTGCCACGACACAATATCACGTTCCCACGAGTTATTATCTCGTGGCCACAATAAAACTAAGGGAAGGAACCATGCCACCTTAAAGGGATAGTTCACTTTAAATTACATTTTGCTATGTTTTAGCTTACCTCAGGGGCATCCAGGATTTAAGTGTCTTTGTTTCCGCAGTAGTTTCAATTTTTATATTTTTAGGTCAAACCGTTCTTGTCTGTGACTCATATAATGGAGGTCTATGGTCACCACTTCAAAGAGCAGGCACAGAGAAGTCCAAATTAAACAATTCCCCATGGTAAGTACACATTGATGACCTAAGACAATAAAACGAGCGGTTTGTGTGAGAAAACAAACAGTATTTATATAGTTTTTACCTCTTATACACAACCACGTCCAAGTGATCTGAGGGCGCTCGTGATTTATGTTGTGTGACGTGTGCGCGCATTCTGGCTTATTCTGCTTATTCTTTTGTTTAATTTGGATTCCCTGCATTATATGAGTCAAAGACAAGAATGATTTAACCTAAAAATAACAAATTTGAAACTACTGCGGAAACAAAGACACCTACATCTTGGATGACCTTGAGGTAAGCTAAAACCAAAATTTTATTTCAAAGTGAACTATCCCTTTAAAGGCACAGTAGAATACATAGTACAAATGCACAATGTAGCCATTTTTACAAATTCACGTTTATGTAGTTTACACATAGACATAGAAACATAGATAATGTTAAACCTGTTTTCAAAAGTTTCATGCTGTCTTAATCTAAACAAGTGACCAAAATGCATAAAATGTTTTTGAAAATGGTGTTGTGTAAATGTCTCACAAACTACAATGTGCACCTGACTTTTTAAAGGGGGGGTGAAATGCTATTTCATGCATAATGAGTTTTTTACACTGTTAAAGAGTTGGATTCCCATGCTAAACATGGACAAAGTTTCAAAAATTAAGTTGTACGTTTGAAGGAGTATTTCTGTTCCAAAAATACTCCTTCCGATTTTTCACAAGTTTCGGAAAAAATTTTTCGAGTATGGCTCTGTGTGACGTTAGATGGAGCGGAATTTCCTTATATGGGTCTTAAGGGCGCGTCTCCCTGAAGAGCGCATGCTCCCGTATAGCACAGCACTGAGAGCACAACAGACATTCACTGATCAGAGCGAGAGCGTCGCGAAATGTCACAAAAGGAGTGTGTTTTTGGTTGCCAGGGCAAGACAACCCTGCACAGATTACCAAAGAAAAAACAGCATTAAGGGACCATGGATGGATGGAGTTTATTTTTACAGAGCATCAAAGGAGTTGTGCAAGTGTTTGTGTTTGTTCCCTGCATTTTGAAAATGCTTGTTTTACAAACAAGGCCCAGTTTGACGACGGATTTGCGTATCGTTTATTTCTTAAGGATGATGCAATCCCAACGGAAAAGGGTCACGATCGTGCTGCTGCTCTCGTTCAGTTTCAGCCTCGGGATCTGATTCTGGATCATAAATAAACGGCTGAATCTGACTGTTAGCCATGGTTTGTTTTGGATGATGGTTTTTTCCTCAGGGTAATGTCACAGCTTCCAAACGCTCTCAACGCAAAAGCCTACTCGTGCTCGTGATTCTTTAGCTCCGCCCACACGTCACGCCTCCAGCCGGTCGTGTTTTTCCGGGAAAAATCGGTACACACTATCTTTCTCTTATGAATATAATAAAACTAAAGACTTTTTGGAGTTATGAAGGCTGCAGTATTACTCTATATTATGTACTCAAGATTAACAGGATATTGAGTGAAAACGAGCATTTCACCCCCCCTTTAATGAAACTAGAGGTAGGGTAGAAAATAATCATACAAAATTAAAATCAAAACAAGTTTTGGAGCAAGAAACCTAGACTAACATTATAAACAGACCTCAGAGGAAACAAAAACTACAAAAGACACTGTAAGAGTTCTGCATATCCATAAGAATGTGTTCAGTAATGGCAAAACAGATAACGTGCAGACACAAAGACAAAAGCTTCTAATCATACAGGTACAACATCCTGCAATATTATTAGAGTTTCCTGTGCTCATCAAAGATAAAGGCTACCTGTCTGAAGCTCAGAAAGAGAGAGAAGATGACAGACAAGGAGAGACAGAGACAAGAGAAGGGCAACTGCAGAGTCAGCATAACACATTCATGCCTGAGCGGCTGCTTTCAACTTGTCATAATTATTCATTCTCTCCACAGGAGCGGCCTAACGTCGGTGAACTGGACGAAAGGTTGGCGTCTCTCTGACATCTCCACCATCAATCAGATGAAGGTGAACGTGCTGTAAATAGCAAGTGCTCTGCTGTTCCCTCCTGGAGAATGGAGGATGTCTGCTATAATGTTCTTTCTATTTACGCCCTGGTTTCTTAACATGATGTGAGAACCAGAGCTTTAGGCTTAGAGCAGAAATTCAAAGAGAAAATCCCAAAGGACGAACAGGTTTTAGAGGGTGTTGACGAGTATTGAAAAGGGAAAGTGTGTTAACCATCCATTGCATTGTGTTGCCTAAGAGTAAGATTTTTTTATTTTTTTTTCCCACATGATGCATATAGGATGACAACATAATGGTTTAATAATACAGATATGACTGAATAAACCATTGAAAAAGCTTTTTAACTGAGAACTGCCTTCATTCAAGAATTTTTTACTTCATTTTCATGCATAAAAAATATTATTTGTTGCCTGTAAGCATCAACAACGGAATAAATATCGATGCAGCCACTCTGCAGCAATGCCATATAGAAGAAACACATTTTAAGAGTTCTGACATGGCTCATTTTAATAAATCTTGGTAAATTTATTTCCATTGGAGCAATTTTTTTTTTTTGTTTTTTTTTTTTGTTATTGTTTTGGTATTAAAAATAAGAAATATTTATGCAATCAGTAGAGCATAGTTTCTCAACCTTGTTTTGTCTGTGACCAATTTTTAAGGATCCAAAATTCTTGCACCACCACAATACCTTAGAGGCCAAGAGAGCTCAACACGCTGCAATTGAAAAAATACATGCAAATAGAAAAACACCAGAAAACTAGGAAAAAGTTGTGTTTGACAACATATGTGCAAATACTCAAAATATGACCATATACAGAAACACCTTGCAAATACTCACAACACAACCAAGTACAGAAACATCTTACAAATACTCTCAACACAAAATCATCTGCGATTTGTTTTTGCGTAGCTTGTCAGTGAACTACAGCACTGTGTAGTAAATGCTGCTCCATCTGAAAGCACATGATGTTGATTTACTGCTGATTACCGAACCGGCTTTACTAAAAAAAAATGCATAACAATCGCATTTGATTAATCGTGCAGCTCTACTCACAACCAAATACAATAATGCACTGCAAATACTGACAATATTTGGTTGTGTTGTGATACAGAGATGTGCTGCAAATACTCACAACACAACCAAATACAGAGATGTGCTGCAAATAAACCAAACTAGAGCCTTGAATTTCGGCCTGGCCCAATGGGTACCTGACTTTTTTACGCCCCTAGGGCCGGGCTTCAGGCAAATTTTCATGTCATATTCCAGACGTGTTTTAGGCTACTTATTATTTGTGTTTTTTAGACATCCATCAATTAGTGATGAAAAAAGTTGCCGCGCTGTTGGAAACAACACAAGATCTTGCTACAGTGACTGTCAAGAGGAGCTTGACGGTGTTAAGTGTCCCGCAGCAGTAGCATGTGTGCCATCAGCACAGCTGAAGACTTCAGCATTCAAATGCACGCAATAGGCTAAGGCCCTCGCAAAGCCCCAGCAAAAGCAATGGGAATGTGTCAGGGGGAAATAGTAAGGAGATATTTGAATCATTTACTAATAAACCTGTGTTTTCTGAGTCCGTGTCGCAAGAATGAAGTTGAGGATCCTGATTTTGTCATCTCCTCATTAGATGTGCCTTTAGAAACAAGTGCATCTTTAAGGATTATAAATATGATTATAATGAAAGCGTTTTTGTTTTCGATTTGTTTTATTTCGTTAAGTAGTAATTTAAAACTTTCTACAGATATATTTGTCATGTTTGTAAGCCATGTATTGACTGTGTTTTGGTAAATTTTTGGGAAGCACTCCAGTTCAAGACCTAGACTGTGGAAAGCGCATCATGTTTGTTTTCTTTATTTTATAAAAGCACAATGTTTTTTTGATATTGTGTGAGTGCGCACAAATAAAAGTAGACCCTTCACAGTTCCAAATTATTTATTACTCTTACTTTTATGAGCAAAAATGACGTATTTTACATATAAATGAGCATATTTTAAGCTGTATCCAATGAAAAAAATTCAAGTGATCACACTGGCGACTCCACTGGCGAAATGCCGCTGTGGGTTGCCCGGGGATGAACAGTTCTGATTTATCTTTATATTTTGGTTGGCAAAATTGAGCAAAACAGAAAACATTGTGTCTAAAATAACACAATATTAACTTCTTAATGAATTGTTGTATAAGATGAGTATCACATTTGCACTCGTGTGATATTTCTTAACTACGTGATGTAAATAAGAGACAAAATTTTAAATGGGCATTTTTCCCCATATCTTCAATTTTAGGGATATTCTCTAGGCTCTATCATGCAGTAACTTGTTGTCCTGCCTCATATTAGTCATCAATCGACTGTAGGAATTGCAGATGTGTTCATAATTTTAACTGGTTATTTTTCTCTATAATAATTAAATTAAATGAACACATTAAATTACCAACCCTAAATAAAACCATGCTTCATTTTCATAAGATTGTTAGAGTCCCTATGAAACCTGTCCGTTTTGCTCTGTGTTACTTGCAGCACTTTTCTGTATTTGGTTGTGTTGTGCATATTTGCAGCATGTTTCTGGTTGTGCTGTGAGTATTTGCAGCGCATTTCTGTATTTAGCTGTGTTGTAAATATCTGCAACGTTTTTCTTTATTTTGAGTAGCTATTTGCAGCACGTGTTTTTAAACATATATTTATTATAGCTGATCTTATATATAGATATTTTCTTAATTTGCATATGTTTTCTCTCAGCCACCAAACAATACCCACCCCCCAAAATAAATAAATAAATAAAGCTACACTTTAGGACTTCATGTGAGGACAATTACATTATTAAAAATAACTATATATTTTACTATTTTTGAATGTAGTCAATTTCATTATCATGCAGTGTTTGGAAGGCAAGAGCATGTAAAGCAAAGTAAGGCCACTTACAGTTAGAAGCATGCATCTCATCTACACTGTTATTCCAAACTTGGATCATTATTTGGACTTAATATAAATTGTTATATTAAGTTCACCTTTGCACGTAGGACATATTGCAGTCAACACCTGGCAATATTTTATGAGAGGCTACATAAAATATATAGGTCTAATCTAAAAAAAAAGTATTATGCTCAAAATTATATATTAAAAAAGAGCAGTTAGATATACAAAAATCTTTCAGGTTGATGATGGCAAAAATACAAATGTAGAAAGAGAGTGAAAAAAGGTTCAGAAAAATATATAACCAATAGCATGTACATAGAATGTGGTTTATCGAGATATTTCCTACAACAAATTTGCTTACCAAATGCAGATGGCATGCAGCAAAGAAGTTGTTTTGAATGAATCCTTTTACTGTCACAGGAAAGGAATATCTAAAGGAGACATATTTCCTGTCAAGTCTTCTTTCATAGAGAGGAGAAAGCCCTTATTTTGAATCAGTACTCTACTGACTGCCATTTTAGAGGCATACAGAGGCGAAAAACAACCTGAATGATCGAATCTGTAAAGACCTGAGATTTAAAGTAAGAACTAAAAGAAATCTTACATCCAGTTGCAAATATATGAATGGACGCATGATGGATAAACACTGTCATTGCAGGATGTGTCAATTTCATCACAAAATCATAATAACAGATTATTGTGTTGCAGTAAAAATGGTATTTGTCTTTGCTGCCGGCTCTATCCCTGATTTACTAAAGAGAAAATAGGTCAGTTGCTTTCTGGAGCAATAATTTGATCAGAATCTTATAATCGCCACGGGGTTAAAAAACAAAATCCTGGATACTTTGATGCTGTGGAAAATATTGAAGGCTCAGGAAAATATCCTAAAGGAAGATCAGATGATCTGAATATAGAAACTGCTATATACTTTGCTTTTCATATCAATTGCAATGAAAAAATGCAGTGAAAAATATCTTGATTATTCATATGAATAAACACATATGATGATCTGTATAACAAATTCTTAATAAAATACATACATATACATACATACATATATATATATATATATATATATATATATATATATATATGTGTGTGTGTGTGTGTGTGTGTGTGTGTGTGTGTGTGTGTATTAATGAAATTATTTTATATTATATATTTCTTACTATTATTTACATATAATAGTATTGTTTTTTAATTTACTTTTTTTTATTAAATCTGTGAAATATGAAACAAATCTAAATTTTTACAGAAAACGATACAGAAATCATCATGTTGGTCAGTTGTTGCTAGGGTATTCTGGATGGTTGTTAACAGACTCAATTCTAAAGAGTTGTTTTTTGACTTGTTTTGCCCTCCACAAAAGTTTCTCTGGGTTCCTGACAATGATGATGAAATATGAGATATGAAATAAAGGTCCTGGTTGACAGAAAAATAGCCTGAAAACAAGTCTTCATCACCTCCGACAGAATTGAGGAAGGCGTTCTAGCAGAGGTACCGCACACGGCATACTGCTTTAAAACCAAAGGCGGGTCAACAGATGGGGTCACAAATGGAGAGATCAATAAAGAGTTGTTGAGATTTGAGAAATCAATAGCAGCAAACACAGGAACAGAGTTTTAGCGCCGTTGTCTTCTCTCATCGAGGTCCCTCTTAAAAGACCGGTCTGGAGAAGATTACAAACTTGAAAGTGAATGGATTGGTATACTTTAATATGTAACAGAAGGAGTTCTGGGTCCCAAAAGGATTGATCGCAAGAAAAAAAGATTCAAGCTACTCTGTCTGAGCTATTTGTTGATTGAGCAGTCAATGTTCAGTTGAATCAATGTTATAGCGGATGGGCCATTAAATAATGTCAATGAATAAAATAATTGGTACCTAAAGCATAATCAGAGACTTTTAAACTAAACTTCAGGCCCTTTTCCTAGGTTTTATATGGCACACATTTTCCAGAAAGTCCCCTCAAGGACAAGCGTTCCAGGATGACTAATCACAAGCGGCTCTGATGTCCGCTGAGGTGGAGATCGCATCGGAAATCCATCAGTGGTGAGGGACTGTTCAATGCTTGTCCGAGGCAGTGCTGAAAATGTTTCCCATGGGGCTTATCCGGCCCGTGGCCACATGTGCTGCCACATGAGGACTTTTATAAAGAGGAACAATGACTGTCCACTTTTTCAGCAAACTAAGAAGTATTTTTCCCTTTTATCGTCTTACACATTCGTAAAAAAAATTGCAAAAATAAATAAATAAATACATTGTGAATGATGGTGTCAAATATATATGTCTAAAAGTATAAAATAAAAAAATTAGAAGTAAATTCCACAAAAATATATATATAATTACAGTATAAATAATAAAGTACAAGCAGTTTGGGAAATTAATGTATAGAGAATAGAATAGAATAAATATGAGTACAAGTGCTTTATAAAATATATAAAAGTAAAATATGTTACAATATAAAGGGTTATGGTTAAAATAATATAATAAGATATTAATATATTTACTATATAATACAATTTGCGATCAGCAAATGTCAACACAGCATGGATAATTTACAGACAAAATAAAAAAATTAAAAAAATTACACAGGGTTACAGCAGTAGGTTTTAATGTAATTTAATGATAAAAAGGGGTTACAGTAATATGTTTTTAATTATGTTTTGTTTTTGTTTTGTTTTTTTATAATAATAACAATAATAACTTCTCTCATTCTTATTGCATGCCTATGATTGCACCTTCTTTATGCAATGGTTGCCAATCCAATCAAGAGTGCCATGGTTTATGGGACTGATGTGTGTAATGCTTCAACTGTAATATCAAACTGTAATGTAAATTTCAGCAGGATTTATAGAATTAAAAATATGTATATATGTTCTTCATAAATAAAGTTACAGAGCCCTGCACATGGCATTCAGGCAACAAATAGCAGGCTAAATCGTGTGCATGATTTACTATTTTGTTCACTTAATTTATGCATTTTGCACACTATTTATTAATCCAGAGAATGAAATAGTAATCGTGTGCACATTTTAGTACATCGAGGGAATTAATTAGTAAATCGTGCAAACAATTTATTTTTTTTTTTTTTTTAGCATATGTGCGAAGCTACATATGAAGTGAATGTTATGGAGAAAGCTATAAATTATAAAATGTTAAATTACTATTTCACTAAGATCAGCAGAACTTATGCTATGGCCACACATTTCCAACAACATTTGGCATCTGCTAAAACACATTAAGTGTTAGCTGACTAGCAAGCGTAATTTCTGACGACACAGTTGCAATCTTAATGCATACATTACTAGCAGAGAAGTGCACATCTGACTGAACAAGTTGCTCATGGCAACTAGCAGAAGCAGATGCCTAAATAAACCAGCTGAATGAAAAAAACAACAACAACAACAACAACAACAAAAAACACATACTGCGCAAGAGATGCAACAGTCCAGCATTGATTTTAATAAACATCTAATTTATGCCTAATATGGAATATACTGCACAATAACTCATGCAATCAACTGTTAAGCATCAAAGCTTAAAAGAAATCACTTTAGCATCACGGAAGGTTTTGTTTGAATTAAACAATAAGAAATGCAAGGTTATCCTATAATTACTGGCTAAAGGGCCTTGAAGGTCATTGCTACATTTACGATTTAGAAATAGCACAATCTTTAAGTGCCGTTAAGTGCCTTTTTGCTTTTATCAGGGGGTTAGTAATAAGAAATATACACATTTTCTTTAAACATTTAAAATGTGATTATGCAAATTGCATTTATTACTAAAAAGAAAATCCTGTCTCTGACAGAACATAAGCTTGTGAAATAAAATGCTGTATTGACCCATCACAATACCAATTTCTTAATGAGATTTTCATAGCTAAAATCCCTGTACTTGCAAAAGTGACCTTTCCTATCAAGGGACTCAAAACTAGTTTCTCTTAGCTAATATTTGACGATCAATCCCTGAAATAGAATTTAAACAAGACAATATTTTACCCAAGCATTTTGGTTTAATTGTATTTCTCACGGGATTGATTACCTTTCGTCTATGTCAATGTTTCTTTTTTAATGCAATCACGAGGAACAAAAATTCTCAACAAGGGGAAACCGAAATGACTCATGCAGCCTTTAGCCATTTATTGTTTCCACAGCAAAATTTCATTTATCATGGGCACAAAATTTCATGCCAGGAATTTTAGAAACTAATTGAGACTCATTCTTATCCTAATTTGTTATTGAATATATTGTGCAAGAAGTTGAATTACTTTCAATTTCTCTTAACTCCAGGAAGCCATGTACAGGCTTCGGCAGACTGAAATTTCAGGGTCTACAGTGTTATTTTCTTGACGGTCTCATCTGGCTGAGGAGAAGATATGGATTCTAGGTAAGCTCATTGTTGGAAATAATGTGAATTATAGCATTTATTAAATTTTCTTTATGCTTGCAAGGAACTATCAAGGCTTGTATCCCAGTATTTTAATGATCTCTAGAACATTTAGGTCTTCTGATCAATTGCTTTCTAATCAAAGGGTTCTTGCTGTAATTATAATCTAAAGGTTAGTTTTATACGATTGGTCCTAAATTCTGGCATAGTCTGCTGTTATATATATACTTGCAGTAGGACTTTATTGATTGATTGTTCTTGGCTTATGTTAATTGTAATGGTCACATCATGACATGCATCTTTTTTGAAACAATAAAAAAAAAAGTAAGTGTTTTATTTAGTTTGATGTAATTTAACATTTTTGATTTTCTTAATTTTACATTTGTATTACATAATTAATTACTAGCTTTTCTTTAAACCTTGATGTAATCTAATGTTTAATGCACTTCATGTTGTTAATTATAACAAACAGAATATTTCTTACTCTTTGA
Organism: Carassius gibelio; assembly: GCF_023724105.1. Classification (NCBI taxonomy): domain Eukaryota; kingdom Metazoa; phylum Chordata; class Actinopteri; order Cypriniformes; family Cyprinidae; genus Carassius; species Carassius gibelio. The sequence goes on from NC_068409.1 coordinate 13,164,733, forward strand.
TACACAAGTTAGGTCAAAAGTAATCAAAAAGCAGTCTGACTTAATTAGGCTGCCTAAAATATATAATGTAATGGAGGATTACTTTACTAACTATGATTTCTTTCATCCAATTTGGAATCAGTAACGGACAACAATTTGTAAGTAATCTACACAGCTCTATCAACAACAATTCTGACCATTTTCCATGGACTTCCTCCGAAGATAACTGGCTTTGTCTTTTGTCTATTCTCTTAAGCTTGCAGCCTCAAACCAAAAAGCTCAGCTCTGGCACTGTGATGACTGACTGTTTAAAGTCAACATGACAACCTTCACAACCCATTCTGCTTCTCTAACCTGACGCCATACTAAGTGGAAATAAAAGAGGTTACTGACGTCCAAAGAGGTTTATAACGCCTAGAGAAAGCTATAAACATAATGAAGTTTAAGCAATTTACGATATATACACTAAGATCTTTTTCTTTGGAAGAATGTGGACTGACTACAGTATACGACTATAGGAGCATGTCAACTAATAAATCTTACAGAGTTGTCAGTATTATGTTATATTTCAAACCACTGAAATCTAATGATCAATACAACTGACATTAAGGTTTAAGAACTAATGAACGTTCAGCAATGTTGCTGGAAAGCTCATTAGATGAAACCGTGGGTGACTTTGCTTTGCTTTAAATACAAATCAAACAGGATAAATGAACAGCACCCGCCATTCCTGATACTTCATTAGTCTGCAGTTTTTCAAACGGTCAGAAGTGAAATGAGAAGGAATGAGGATATTACAGGCTCATTACCTCCGAGTTGGAGACTCTGACCGACACCTTACCAGATCCATGGTGCTCTATTCTGTTCGTGCCGTGCATCTCGAGGCAGTGGGCTCACCTCGTCACGGTATCTTTAACATGGTATGAAGCCTCATTTCAGTGAGTGTTCACTTGGGAATTTACAAACAGAGAAAGGCAAAGCCATTATATTTGGTCACACCTCTGGGATTTCTAAACCGGCAGCTTTGTTGTTAATATCCTTTGTTGCTTTCCTTCATTCATTCAGAACAGCTTTATGGCATAAAATGGCTGAACAGTATTGAATTGGAATCTGAACTGAAATGACAGAAATAGAAATGCACTGCATTCATCTTTAGTGTTGTGCCAAAACAAATAGTTACTATACAAGTTACATAAGCTGTATAAGTGAATTACAATTTCTGAAGTTAAAAATTAATTACATATTTTTTGAAAACTTTATGTACTAAAACAGATAAAGCTAACATAAAAGTTAATAAAAACAAAGTAATTAGATTCAATATATTAATAAAAATAGTGTATATGTATCGATAATATGTGCACAACCCTGAGATTGATAAGACATTATAAGATAATTAATTCAAATAATCATTCAATATGGCAATAAGGTTTATAGATGTTTTTGGCCATTCATAGAATGAATACTTGCCTGGAAAATTTAAACTCCTTAAAAGGGACTTTATGTGATTAAATTCTAATTTAATGTACTCCAATCTTTTGTAAGCAGAATACAAAGAGACACTTATTTTAAGGCATTTATTCATGAAATACACACTTTCAAAATTTCAACAAAAGCTTCCATAAAATTGTAAGAAACTCCAGCCCAGTTTGAACAAAACTCCTTTGTGTGACTATGGAAACCATGTGCAATAAATAATCATTACGCCAGAAAAAAAAGAGACAAGGAAAAGGACACTATTAAAATGTCAATATTTTACCACTTAAAGAAACTGAATAGCTGTTGCAAAAGGAAAAAAAGAAAATGTGAGGAAAACAATGTGCTATGTTTGGAACATTAGTGTGAATTGCGCCAAGCAGGCACCCGTAGAATCAGAGGAATGAGAACTGTATGGACTCTATCTGTGACCTGAGCACCTAACGAACAGATATAAATCGAATGAAGCTTCCAGAGCTGAAACCAAGAACCATCTGAGAGACATATATTGCACTTTTTTTTCCTTGGATACATAATGATCGTTCCACACGACCCAATCTCAATGCTTTTCCCAATCCCACCAAAACCTTAAAATGAATTTTCAGCTTCTTTCATACACAAAGCGCATCCATGGATAAGACTATATACTGAATGGCAGAGAAGAAAAAGGGATATAATGCTTAAGTGACACTATTTCATCATGTTCAAATCCTGTATATGTCAATCAATCAAAGCATGTACAGATAAAGATATCAATGAGAGGCGGCAAATCTCGACAGTATATTTCAGAACACTTCAGTCTTTACAGTAAAAATAAATAACATTTAATTGGGGGAAATGTGAGAAGTCTGATAAATATCTATGGCTCATTTGAGGATGCCACCTTGAAGGTTGGTCGCTTCTAATCAACAACAATCCAAATACAATACCCAGACTGTGAATAACTGTGAAAACCAGTGGCCCAAACAAGACAGATTTTGTACAGGGATGTTTTAATGCTTTTAACCGACAGCAAACAATAGACATCGTGGCATACCTTGCAATCACTAGCCAATCAGACTCATAATCAGTGGAACCCAAAAACGGACCAGTCATAGTAGCTCAATCAACGCAAGCCTAGAAAAGTCACCCGCAGAAACCCTATTAGGACAGGATTGCGGTTTCTGTGTGTCTGATTTTACAGACTCTCAGACCTTAACGCAGAGTGCTCTTTAAACACACTGCTCTAGTGAGAATACAATCACGGCAGATGACTCAGAGGACAGACGATCCTGACTCGAGAGACTGACTGGAGAGAGATGATATACAGAAAGAGAAATAAACCCAAATGGTGCCCTTTTAGGGCTGCTGTAAGCTTTTCAAATGACAATAAATAAGAAGTGCTTTTCAGCACAGCTGAAATCTTGCACGATGGAGAAATTGGTAGTTTTTATTTTATTTAAATGTTTTCTGTTGTCACAGAGGTGAATCATGAAAACATGTCTAGGTCAAATTTCACTCCGATAAAAAAAATAAGAAATTAAATAAATATAGAACATTAACCGTATTATTAGACCATTAAAGGGATAGTTCACCTTAAAATGAAAATTATATTGTGATTTACTCATCCTCTAGTTGTTCCAAACCAGTATGGGTTTCTTTCCTATATATATTATATTATGAAGAATTTTGGTAACCAAACAGTTTCTGGTAGCCACAGAAATACACTATATGGAAAAATGAATACCAGTTAGGAAAAACATGAGGAAGAGTAGATGACAATATTTTACATGCCAGTTAAGCCAAACTTGCTCCAATCTGGCCATTCTCAGTTTTCCCCCACAAAATTCACATTGAATTACATCAGCATAAATGCCTACAAGAAATATTTCCATGTATAAATAATTAAATATAATATTTTTTACATCACATTGATGACAATTGGAGAAAACATCACATTGGTCATTATACAACAGCAAAAAAATAACTTCTTTTTTTTCTTTGGGGTGAAATATGACCCAGATACGTTACAGATTATTTCCTGAGATTCACCAAAGGATCGTCCTCTGATATCATCTCTACATCTCAAGATTCAGCTCAGTTTCAAATTTCAAAGTCAGTCACGGAGCACCATTGTCGCAGGGCCACACGCTGCCAAAAAAAAAAAAACTAGCAAACGGAGAAGATAAGACCAGCCTCCAGTCTTGGCAACTTCAGTCTGGACACAGTCCACAGCTTCTAAAGCAGTAAAGCGGGTCTCTAGTAAGCTTCTTACAGCCTGCCTGTCAAGTGAAGTAGCGCGGATGTCTCAATGCAAGCCTGATAACATGGCCCGAGTATCGATCAATCCCAATACTGCACAGGATAGTGAGTCTACCTCAGAGCGCTAACACACCTCTCATGCACAATGAGGCCCTGGGAGAGTGGAACTGTGCGGTGAGTTAAACAATACTAAAGCAAAAAACCCTGTCTTCCGACTTGCCTTCATGGCCAAAAAATGGAACAACCGCATAGAGATTTGTGATAGAGGTTTCACAATATAGAACAGTGCCAGAACAAGTTGCCATGTTCAAATCCTGGAATGATCGAGAAAAGCTATGGAAGGATACACAACAGGTCTTACTCTAAATGCTAGTGTTCTTTATGACAACGAATTTGCCATTTGAGATTTATTCAGTTTGACCTAGGACAGCAGTAAAAGAAAATTCATGAATCCATAACCAACTGTCCTCGAAGACAGGCTGTAAAAACAAGTTTTACACGACCTGAGAGCACCAAACATTTCAAAAAGCTGTACAGGTATTTTAAGACTCAGCTCTGGTCTGCACCATGTTTAGTTCGGTTTATTTGTAAAAGGTACAAAAGATTAGCACCGGTTATTGGCTCAAATGGGAGAAACGGCAGCGAACACCAGCCTTCACCATGGCAATGACCCCAAGAAATGACGAGCATCAGAAACGCATTAAATAAAACCGTGAAATTGTGCATTTGTTGCATTTTCATCACCAGGAATAAACCGGCAGTCTGTTTGGAATGCTAGCCATTTAAATGTTTGTGTGAAATGGTGGATACATACAAGAACGCAATACTTAAAACCATGACATCATCTCCTTTATGAGAGCATATTGGCAATGCAATAAAGCCAAACAATATGCAGAGAAGCTGAAAACAGAACGCAAACTGAGATAATTCACATTATAAGAAAAAAGACTCATGGGCAAGACTCCAGTATTGGATATAAAATAAAATAAAATCAGTATTGGTGGAATAACTTGATGATATCCAGAGAAATGTGGTCAAGCTGGTTTGGCATTTACCCGTGTAAAAGTTGACCCTTTGTTTAAAAGTAAAAACAGACCTTTTTAAGTAAACGTTTGGATATAAAAAATTCAATCAGCTCTTTGAGAAAGATTTCAAATACATTTACGTTAGAAATCTGATAAGAGCCCTTTAATGTTTGATCAACTAGAAGCAGTTTGTCTGCCACAATGGAAATAAAAAATAACTTTAATTCATTGAGGGCTCACAAAAAAAGATAAATAAATAATAAAACCATCGATTTCAACAACTAGCCAATTTTCACCAACCTAACTCGAAAAATCATACTCCGATCTAAATTTGCCATTTTCCTCTATATTAAATCAGTTAAGGTCAAGCGCTTTTTCGCATTCTGCCTTCCATGTAGCTTGCCATCTGGAATAGAGTGAAGTCAGGAGGGAGTATGAAGCCTTTGGCACTAAAGACAGTGATAAAACAAATAACTGTACAATACATATGGACGGTTACTTGTGGGTTACATTCATACTGTTGAGGAGCAGAGAACTGACATCACATCATTGTAAGGACTGAATGTTACATCTTCAATTAAATGGTAATGCATTGCATATATGACATTGAGGCTATGGGATTATATGACAGGGTTGGCTGTTTGTGAAAGTAAGTTAAAGATATTAACATACTAAGGATCATCCTCACACATCCTTAAAGATTCTAGAGCTGTAAATTAACATTCGGGAGGATCAAATGATTAAAAGCACCTTTCCTGTTCAAAAATCGATTTTAATCACTGATGCGTTTAATTAGACACTTAAAATTCATCCTTAATTAAAGAGAACCAAAATTGCATCAAAAAACATCTGCACCACTTAAAAGAGATGTACTGATAGAGTGAATTTCATAACTTGCTTGGGTCATATTTTACCCCAAAATCGAATGAAAAAAAGAGGAAAAAACGTTAAATAATTTATATATCTTTTGTAAAATAATTTCTAAAATGATGATAATAATTATTATAATTCATTTATTACATTTTATTTAAGAAAAAGTAGATTGTTTTTATGACCATTAAGACTTTTTTGCATCGTGGCATTATTTTCTTAATAAATAACAATCTACAAATCTGCTTTTTACTGCAATGCAAATACAAAATAAAAGATTAGAAATGTAAAGAAATGTTATTTTAAAATTTTATTTATAAATCACATATGTATACACTGTACTGACTATAAGGTGTGCTGTAAATAATGATTTTTCTTTTACTGAAATACACAGTTACCATTTACTGTAATACACGTTTTACTGTATTACAGTAATGCAAATCTGTATTGAGAAAAATGAAAATAATGGCAAAAACAAATCTTAATAGTCCCAAAACCAAGCTAAATTTCCTTTAGGCAAAATAGAATTTATTTTTTTCTTTTGATTTTGGGGTGAAAATATTTAGCTGAATATTTATGTCTTTTCCATGTAGCCACATAAACACAAGCCAAAATATAGCATTTTTGGAAAACCACTCCAATCTGTCTCTATTTTTCTAGCCGTTTAGTCTTTCACACACACTTTCATAACATCTTTCATCCCTTCTCTCCACCAACAACTTTTATATACAATATTGGTAAATAGAACATAAATACTACACATAAATTTGCCTATTCACAATTCCACTCGTAGCGACGCCGAAAAGTAAAGAAAGAAACCGCTCTGAAATAATACACTCATATAAACCGCTTTATATGAGCTTTCGAAAGGCTCTGCACTCCCGAGAAGTGTTGGGTAAGACCTGAGAGAGAGCGGTCAGTTTGAAACGCCTCTTCTCTTCTGGTTAGCAGTGTAAAAGTGGACACTTCCACGGAGGGCGGCAGACACCGAGCACCATCTTTTTGCCCATAATTGAAGTAGGAACAAAGTCCAATGGTACAAAAAAAAAAAATGTTAAACCTTTTCTCATGATCTTTTTTTTGTCTTTTTTTTTATAGTGTAAACAGCGCGATAGAGTCTTGGTTCCACTTCTCTCATCTATACAAAAGTATAAATATATGCTTTCTCTCAATTTTTCACATATATAGGACATATAGCAGACGAACAAACAGAGAAAAGCGGTTGTTCCCAAAAGTCGCCAGTGTCGCAGTGGCTGTGCTGGTTTTGTTGTTTGCTGGCTCGTATCTGTGTTGACGAGTGTTTGTTTGGTGTGGGCGTTGATGGTCTCTGCATATATAGCACGTAGCACAGTCCTCAGCCACTGGGCCAAAACAACCAAGCATTTTTGTCCAACTACAGCAGATCCATTTTAGGTCTGTAATGAAGGAGGAGGGGGGATTTCTGGAACGCACACAAAACACACAAGCATTTGTGTGACAAAGTCATAGAGTCACTAGAATGGAAACAAAGGCACAGAAAGTCAAGTGCATCTATTGTTTTTGCAATGGAATTTCAGGGAAGCAGAATTAGATATGCAGCCTTCAAAAAAAAAAAAAAAAACATCTCTGCATCAAAATGTCAATTTCTGACTTACTGTTGAATGAACATTCCTTGAAATGGAAGAGATGAATATATAATACTGGTCAAGACAACACAAAGACAATTTCATATCTTCACATGCTGTGTTTGATTATGCATGCATGCAAATTACGAGAAAGTGGCATGCACATCAGAACGGTAAACGGGAAGAATAAACCTACGACAAGCATACATATATCATAAATTACCTTAAATCTCCATCTTGTTACCACAACAAATTTCAAAGTATGGTCCTTGCCCAAGATTTCTTCATTGCATAAGATGTCCAGCTGAAAATAAGCACAAAAATATAGCAAACAAGCCCCAAATATACAGTATACGAGAAAAGACTAAACAAAACTATTCTTTATGTTATCTTGCAGAACCATTAAAGATGCAGGATGTAATATTGACAGTTAGAACGTTAGCCAATGAGCCTTACAGTTTAAGGTGATGAGTTGTTTTATTTGTGTTTAATATTCCTCTTTTTCGATAGATGCAGAGGCTTTTTTGGGTTGGGTACAGTCTGTGATCTTTGACCCAGTTCGTTTGCTGGCTTTAATGGCTGCGATACACTGCGTTTTCCACAAATTGGCAACCCTGTCGCAATACTATTGGTTACACTCGCAGTGGGTGGAGTCACACAGACCAAAACAAAACATTCCGACACGGAACATACATTTCAAAACAGAATAACTGGCTAAAATGTTGTTTTACAGACAAACAAATATGTGAATTTAGCAAGTTTATCAAATATCTGCGAACAATTTATGGTATTTTTATGATCTAGTACAGTCAAAAAAAATTACATACAGCACCTTTAAATAATCCAGCTGCTCATTAATCGCACAATAAACTGAATGTTTACCCTTATTAGGAGAAGGGTCAGGATGGTCAAATAGTCTGCTGCTCAATAACCTATTAGCCATCCTTAATGATTCCTAATGTGTTTTAACATTTTTAGCAACCTCAGACTCCATAGAGAAAGTTTCAGCATGCTAACAACTTTAGCACAACATTACAGCAATCAAACGTAGTTCACTGCCTCAAGTTAAAATTTAGGCAATTACTTTTGGACTCAAACATTTTCATGACATAAATGTTACGTTTTTAAGATGATGTGTCAAGTTGAAAACATTAGAAATGCATCTTGCAATCTGGCTGCGTTTTAAAACATCTAGTTTTGCACAGATATTCCAACATATTTCACAGCTAATTACCAAATAAATAAACTCGTTTTCCCTACATACACATTATTTATTACTCATATGAGTGATTTTTTTAATCAAAGATACACTATAAAAATATTTTAGTAACAGCTATGTAGAAAATAATTATGACATTGCTCAAATTTATAGTTTAACAGGCATTATACAAAAATATGAACACTGGAACTGACCAATCAGAAAACATTATTCCAGAAAACCGCATAATCAATTGTGTACGAATGTCTTTGGGGACAGGTGGGATTTTATGCTGCTTTACAGAAAAGTGACAGTCACTCGCAACATTCAGTTCCACCTATTATTCCAGACAAAACAAAAGACGCAAAACCTTTAATGCACAAGAGCAGCCATAACCGCCCAAAGGATTATGTGCATCACAGTATAAGGGATGCCACTCTCTCTGGAATGGTGCGCAGCGAAACACCGATGCTGGTCTCTGTGTGTTTTGGCTCGCTGGGAGTCGATCAAGAGCAGCACGACCACAGCAACACCTGCTGGAGGCCATGAGCTCTCGCCATTATTCAGCTTTTAAAGTCATCTAGGATGCGAGCCAGGGATGTTCAGAGACAAACTTTGTCAGTGAAACAAAGAAACTTCTGATGCTTATTAGGATTTAGCTCTTCAAAGATTTTCCTTTTCTCCTACACTTCAAACAGAGTTGCTACACAAACCGCCGCCATTCCAGAGTTATAGTTTTTTTATCTGGCTCGGAGCGGTATTGTGCTGTTGGCAGCTATAACTCTCGATACTCGCCGAGAACAACAGGCATCTGACAGTATTATTGCGGGGGAAAGTTTCTGACGGATGTGTGCGGTGGAATAGCCCACACATTTCTAACACAAAGGAGGGAAGAAAGGGTGATGGAGCAGCAATAATTAGTCAAGTTTTGTGTTAAATTGTACTATGAGACATTGGCAGGCTGAGAGATACATGACAGAGAGCAAATGATATTACAGGCTATTATTTGTCTCTGAAAATATGAGGCATGCTGAAAGCTTTAAGGGAATCGTGACAGCGCGGAGGAGCTTTGAAATGCACATGGTGACTCACGCAAGAGCCATTGTCATGAAGGGAACGGCGATTGCCGGCCAGCATGGTGGCAAAGGTCTCTAACAAGTTAACTTTAACCGAGGGAAAGGAAAGATAATGGGTTTTATTTTGAACTTCGCTCCAGGTCTGGCGGATCACATACCTCATTGAAAGATGTCAGGTTTAGCTTCTTCGCGATGAACTTCTTGAGGTGGAGAACAGTCGCCTGAGCCGAACAACGAATCCACTTCCGCTTGAGTCCTCTGAGCTTACTGCTGTTACACTCCAGACAGATACTCACCTGAACAGACAAAAGCAAGAGAGACTGTGAAATGGCTTTAGCTTAACTATATTGTGTGAACAAGACACCATGTAGAGCCTCAAAAAATAATGATATTTCAGGTACTAAACCTACTAAACCAGTTGAATGATCCTTCAGTCTCTAATATAATCTAATCAGTCTTCTTACTTTTTTTAGACCTGTACTGTACTTGTATAAAACTTTGCATCGCTAATGATTGCCATCACTCACATCGCCTAGAAACTCCACAGAGGGTGGCAGACACCATCATCTAACAGGTTTAAACTGACTGCAATTTGCAGCTAGAAGCAATGGGAGGAAATCAATTTTGAATACAAATGAAAAGATTCGTAATCATATTTAAATGTATACTATATTTATATACACAAGTGTGTGATTTCATCAGTGTTTGATGACATTGCAGGATATCCCATATGATCTAATCTTATCAAATGAACTGAATTTCTTGAACCGTGTAGGAGCCCTGCAAATTTGAGCACTTAAAGCTTAAATTTTGCATTATTCAAAAATAGATATTTCATCCCTATCACTTTTTCTAGCATATTTGTGAGAACACCGCAGGTCATTGTGTCAGTCACAACATCATATGCAAGATGAGTCATTCTCAGTCTCTGACGGCACCTGTCACAACAACATGAAGACCATGTTTTAGCTTGGTGGGTTATTGCAAGGAATATTCGACACATGGAATTCAACAGAAAGGGAATTCATTAAGCATTCTTGATGAATATGGCAGCACAGATAAACGATGCTGACTGAAAATCTAGGGCCAGTTGCATAAACTTAGCCTGTATGTTAAGACAGTGTCTTATGAAACTAGTTTGACCAATAAATGAAGCCAAGTGGTAATTAGTCTTATACTTTGGATTCCACTTGACTAAACTTAGTTTTTATGTAACCGAATGTAAAAAAAATAAAAATGGACTCATCTTAAAAAAAAAAATTGATGACTAACTTTTAAGACTATTCTAAACCTTTTATGCAACCGGCTACAGGGGACGACAACAGATTTTTTTAACAGACATTTTGTCCATCTTTAATTTAAATCACACAGTACCATTCAAAAGTTTGGGGTTAGAATTATTATTATTTTATTTTTTTTAAGATAATGGATACTTTAATTCAGAAATGAAACCGTAAAAGACATTTTTTAATGTAACAAAAAAAAAAATCTATTAGACAATATTCTTATTCAAAAAATGCATGGCCACACATACAAATACCGATGCCACCAACACTATTTCCACAACAAAGCGGCAGATGCTAGTGAGAGCTCCACCATCTTTCAAAACCGAGCTGAGGGTTGAGTCGCCCCAGGCTGCCCGGCAGGTGCAGTGGCAGAGTGAGGGCTTCAGAGAGTCGAGACGCATTAAGGATTTCATGCCTCTCTCACTCCCCGTCCCTCTGTCCTTCTGCCGATAAGTGACTGAGCAGTGCAGAGTGGCACAGCGGCCAATTTTGGACCAGGCCTCACCAAGAACAGACAGTAATGGAGAAAGATGAGGAGGGGCAGCTGCGCCTGGCGGCTAAATGCCGGCCCATTTCAAGGGCAAACGGTGCCGGGAGAAAACTGAGGGTTTCTGAGGGCCACGTACAACCAAATACTTTACAAGAACAGTGTGCTGTAAATCTGAGATTTGCTCGGTTATAGGCAGGTGGTGAGATGTAATAAAAACATGGGTGTACTATTAAACACAACGAAGGAATTTCACCATTAGCTGCACGCGCGTGTGTGTGTGTAATTACTGGGTCATTACTGCACGGCCGTGGCTGCTATGCTCACTGCAAACAGTCACACAAATGACTAATGGTGAACTCACTCAACCAATTAAAACTCCAGACCCCAGAACAACCACATAGGAGACCTTTTATTTGTAGCAGCCATCACTGAATATCCTTCCTTCCTCAAGATGCCGTGAGCTGTTGATTATTGTGATTTACAATCTAATTCTACAAGGGTCAATATTCTGATTTGTGTAGGGAATCACCACAGGTTGGTATCTATCATGAACTCACTATGCTATTAGAAGCACAGATTCAGAAGTCATTTTAAAAAGGCTGTATTCTACACTTGCAGTATTTAGTTTCCCTCAGAACAATTTCATGTACATAATTCAGTCAGTTGTATTTTTTAATGTCCATTCTCTACACGCTCTCTAACCCTTAGAATTAAATTTCTTCTTTGTAATATATTTTACAGGCAACTGGTGATCTTCAGTTTAAACAAATTACTAATGATTCATATCTTTTCAGTGATTCCTGTGGTCTGAATTGTATAAACTGGACTGATTTGGATTCAGAGACTCACTAAACTCTTTCAGATACGCCAAACTCACAGTAATTTCTATTAACAACATGCAACATGTGGTGACGATTATGTGTGGACCGAAAATAATCACTGAATATCAAATTTTTGATTTTACTTAAAAGGAACTGCTTGACCCAGTTTAGACCCAATTTGCAGAAACAAAGTCGGCTTCTCATTATTTAAGGTAGTATGATAAATGTAGCGAGCAAGATAAATATGCTTATAATTCATTAAATGGAGGGAAAAATGTAATGGACAATTTTACTCAGATGCAGAGTGAATTTTTACTAAACAAATATCAGTAATAAATCCATTTAATTCATTTGCATTACGCACATTTGGCCCAGGCTGGTTCTTTTTGGCCCAATTTCTCCTCACAAGGTCACGTCAGATGGGTCTGACCAACAGACACAGAAGTGTTCCACAGCCATCAGAGCATAGCTGAACGAGCACTACTGAAATTTTCATTCACTTTTTACATTATATATGAGGCCAAAGTGCCTGTCTCGGCTTTACTATAGCAGGCCGTATGAACAGACAATCTGTCCTCACACTTTAACAAGAAATCCCATGACCACAGGACATCAGTAACTCTGCAATCTTCATCGATCGCTTCCTCCAACAAAGAACACACACCCATACTTAAGCCATTTACACTATACCGTCTCCATTCCTTGTTATTCTGTGTGCTTTCTGCTCTATAAATCTCGCTCACACATGCACACACTCCACTAGGAAAACTTATATCACAGCATGAGTTATTGAATCAGCTGCTTTTGCTGGAAATGCAATCACTGCAAAAAATGGTATATGTTTTAATATTGCCAACCACGCAAATGTATCCAAGATAGTATATGCAGCATAACATACAGAACACCATACACTCCACTCGGTATCAGAATCTATATAAGGAAGAGAATTTGTATTCCTAATGCAGAAGCAGGGAGTAGACGGCAGCCGCACAACCTTCTGTTATAATATTATTAAGAAGCTCAGAGGAGAGCAGGAAAACAAACTCCACTATATAAGAGTCTTTAATAATTCTACCAACCCTCTAAAACAATGAAATGGCTCTGCATTAATATCTGAACACAGACTGGATATCACAGACAGGAAGGGGCAGAGCGTTTGACATATTGACATTTTAAATGGAATACTAGAATACTGCAGGTTATATATATATATATATACACAAGGTACATGCATTATGCATATTATTACCTTTGTCATTATGCAATGACAAAGGTAAACAGTATTGTGCTACACTTTACCTTATTATATGCAGGTAGAATTTAATAAGTTACTTCAAAATTGTTCAAAAAATGTATATAAAATAAATTCCAAATTGTAATATTTAAAAGAATGAATTTAATTTTAAAATATATCATTAAATTTAACTTGTAATAATATTTCACAATATTACTTTTCATAGCATTTTGTCAGCCTTGGTGAACATAAGCAACTTCCTTTTTTGTGCAAAAGAAAACTCTTAAAAAAAAAAAAAAACATCTCAAAGTCGATTTAATTGGTTCATTCATCACAATGGAAACTGGTCATGTTGAGAACCCTGCATTATGGGATTTGCTATTCTATGCTGGGTCTGCTCTTGTAGACTTGGAAATATATGTCATCCATGTATTCCAGAGTACTGTAGAAAATAGACTGCAGAAATAGACTAGTACAGTAGTATGATATTCTAAACATAGCTCTTACATGTTCTTACTAACTAGGACACGCTAACGGAATGGGATGCTCCCTTCTGGGACATTAGTGAGGTCAGATGGGTACGGGGAAACCTACCTGCTCATCACTGCGATGGTAGTCATTGTCCTCCTCTGCTTTCTCATCTCCTGCTTCCTTACTGGCTGGATCTTCTGATTTCAGATCACCTGGTGGTGTAAAATGTAAAAAATAAGTTTAGTCCCTAAACAACCATAAGAACCACCTTTTTGTGCACATCCATCTCTCCACAATTCTGCTTTCAAAATACTGTAGCACATGCATTCTTTTTCCAAACATCATCTTCGCTTTATAAAACAATCAATGTTTAATCATGACTTGTATAAGGATTCCAAGAATTTGTGATTCATTGCTTTCTCAGAGCTGGAATTATATTGAGTACAAGTTTGTGACTCTGGGAAGAGTTTCTTCATTACACAGTGAAGAAACATTCATCAAACACAAAAAAAGCAATTATCCCAACCTGCTCCCCCAAAACAAGTCTGCACCTCATCAGTGGAAACAGATTCATTTGTGTTTCAACCTGTCCAAAGAACGCTTCACACCTCAGACAGGCAGACAGCTGCCCACTGATCAGGTCGGAAAATAGGGCTGCATCTCATTACAGTTTTATGGAAGCCTAAAAATACTCTCCTTTATTAATATTCATGAGAGGGATCCAATGTAATCTACACTACCATTCAAAAGTTTGGGGTCAATAAGATTTCTTTAATGTTTTTTTTTAATATATATATATATAAAATCAATACTTTTATTCAGCAAAATGCATTAATCAAAAGTGACAGGAAAGACGTTTATAATGTTACAAATGATTTATATTATATAAAAAAAATTTTTAAAGGTTTCCACAAAGGTATTAAGCAGCACATTGATTATAACAAACATATTTCTTAAGCACCAAATTAGCATATTCGAATGATTTCTGAAGGATCATGTGACACAGTCCTGAGTAATGATGCTGAAAATTCAGCTTTGCATCACAGGAATAAATTAAATAAATAAATATATTAAAACAAATTCATGATTTTAACTCCTATATCAATATATTACAGTTTTTTTTCTATATTTTTTTACCCCCAAAAAACTGCAGCCTAGTTGAGCATGATTTTTTTTTCTATATTATTTAAAAATAAAATCTTACTGACTTTTTTTTTTCCTGTGGCTGTTGACAACAGGCTACAGATGCTTTCAATATAGTTTAAGCTGCATTTAACTCAGATTTTCCTTCATTAATCCTTAAAACAAAATGTACTTAAAATGATCACCAAAACTGGACAACAGAGGAGGGAATTTGATGCATGTGACCAGACCAGTCAAGTGTGTCTGACTTATTTTATTTCATTTTTGACTTATTTTATTTCATTTCAAATGAACGACTGTCCACACACCCTCATGATTTCGTATGAGGGGCTGTCAAACATCACTATGACATTGTCATTGCATCACCAGATAGCAGCCACATTAATGGGAAAGGGAAAGAGTTTTGTGCATCTGGACGAAATGCAGTCTGGATTCAGTCTTCTTAAGCCTTGACTGCTACAGCGATGGCTTCTTCCCAGGACACTCAGGATATCCTTTCCGATAGTTAAAATGTTCCCTGACTGGGAAAAAGTTCACAGAGTCTGGGCTAATCTGCAGCAAGCAGGCTGTGAAGGAGAGAAAAAGCAGGACTTCTAGCTAAAAAAAATAATAAAAAAGTCGTTACGGTGTCTAATAGATGAGGTCCCTCTATAAAGCTGTCTGTGGATGAGGTGCACAAGCTCAGGTAGCAATTTTACTATGCTTTCCGGAAGGGTGACTTCTTTTTCAAGCTCGGCAACAGTCTGGTTAATATCCACTGTGATGGGATTTGAGAAGCACCATCAGTCACCCTATCATGGCAGATTCAGAGCAGCCCTAAAACCACCCTTATAAAAGCACATTTTCAGAAAAGCATTTTCAATGCTCATAACCCTCATAAATGAAGGCTATCATGCTTCATGCTTATTTGTGGGCAGGTAATGAAGACAGTTACGTCATCATTTCACCACGTTTTCTTCTCCTCTTGGTTCAGTTTGATGGTTCAGATGAACCAGGAAGACTTCAAATGAAGTATTATTCAGAAAAAACAGGTCTGTTAAACTTGCTGATATAATGTGGAACAAGAGACCACTTATGTCTGAGCCTTATTTACTACAGTGCATGAATCCATCCAGCCATTCCAACTGCTGACTCAACCTGCCTGAGGGCCAGTATTTGCACAGACTTTATCACTGAACAGGGTACTGAAAGATGAAAAGAGCAAGATACTGCCTGGGTTTAGATAACTGTTTCCTCAAACAAACGGTAAGGGCCTGTTTACCACCGAATACACCAAAATAAGGGGCTTGTTTATGGTCTACAGGCTTTCATACATTCTTTCTTCATTCTTCAGCTCCGTTAGACTAATATACTAAAAGAACAATTCTAGGCAACGTAAGAAATGATGTTTTGTGCAAACAAAAGTCAAGCTGTGATGTGAAAATGAAAGCACGTTTGTACAACAATTTTCAAGTCTCTTATGCTTCCCATTGATTTGACATAGTACAATTTAAAATAACTGTTTACTGTTTTAATCGATTTTAAAATATAATTTATTCCTGTGATGCAAAGTGGAAATTTCAGTATCATAACTCATCTTCAGTGCCACATGATCTTTCAGAAATCATTATAATATGCTGATTTGCCACTCAAGAAACATTTCTTTTTTTTATTATCAGTGTTAATACATAGTTGTGCTTCTTAATGTTTTTGTGGAAAGCATTACACATTTTTTCATGAATCGTTGATGAAAGAAAGAACAGCATTTATTTGAAATAGAAATCTTTTTTAACATTATAAATGTTTTCAATGTCACTTCTGATCAATTTAATACATCATTTATTGTATAAATAAAAGTATTAATTTAAATATATAAATATATATTCTTTAAAAACAAATAACTTACCCCCAAACTTTTGAATTGTAGTGCATAATTCAATATTCATTACTTAGTAAATATCCATTTCAGTAATGAGAAAAACCATTGAGAATACAAAAAGCATACAAAAAGAAATCTGTACACATTACAGTAATGAAGAATCTGGGGAAAATATGCTTTACTACCAATAAAAAATAAATAAATAAAAAAGTCACGCTGCAAAAATGTAAACGGTCCTTCAATATGATTTACTTTAAAGGTCTTTAAATCTTTCAAAAACATGTCTGTTTCACATTTCACCACTCCTCCCCCCCAAAAAAAAAAAAAAAAAATAATATTTTTTCAACGGCATACTGTCCCACTTCCCCTGTGATCGTAAATGGTCTGTACCACCTACAGCAGTTAAAGAGAGCTGGGACGTACCATTGCGCTGTGAGTCCAGGTGGGTTTTCACGTTACACAGCTCTCCTTTGACGTCTCCAGGCACCTCCATGCCTAACTTCTGATAAAATTCTCTCTGTTTTGTCATCTCCGCTGCACACAAGAAAGCAAAGAAGAAAAATTAAAGCATTACTATTAAAATCTTACACATCATTAGCTTCATAAAATATGCTTTACATAAAAAAAAATACCATCATAAAATGAGAGAATTTTTGTTGCCAGTTCACATGGATCTTATGGATAGCATTTCAAAAACAAACAAAAAAGACAAACCTTCTTGCAGCCCTGGCACCAACTTATAGACAATATCTTGCATTGTTCGGTCATGGCTGAGGGAAAGGGAGAAACAGAAATGAATATAATTTATTCAAACAATATGCATTATTACACCAAGAAACACAGCTGAAGGACAAGAAAGAAATACACAAAAATGTACACCAAGAAAATTGCAATTCGCATTTGCATTCAGCAGGCACGTTCCCTCATAACTATGATTGTTAATTAGCATTGAGTGTAGTTCTTCCTCGTGTCTCTAATTCTCCTGTGACTGACAGTTCCCAGGGCTTGGAGGTAAAACCTATTAAGCGTGTGTTGATATGTTCATCTCTGTGGCGCCTCTGGTACGGCTGCCCGCCTCCGAGAACATGTTACCATGCCACAAAACCCACGAGTGCTGGTTCCAAGCAGCAAACAGCCAAAAAAAGCACCCGCTTTGAGATTCACAGCTCTTGTTGTATATCTTCTACATTCTGGGATACTGTAAATTAACTCTGAACAAATTTGAAACTTTGCAGGCATTAATTCAAACCTAATGAAACATGTCAAGAACATTTATATAAAACCTTTAAGTGATAGCTCACCCAAAAGTTAAAATTCTGTCATTAATTTCTCACCCTTGTATCATTCCAAACCTGGAAAACCTTTGTTTTTCGTCAGAACACCAATCAAGATATTTTTGTTGAAATCTGAGAGTTTTCTGACCCTGCATAGACAGTCCCAGAAACATAGTAAGGATATCGGTAAAATAGTCCATGCGACATCGTTGGTTCAATAATAATTTTAATGAAGCTACAATAATACTTTTTGTGTGCATAAAGAACAAAAATAACTTTTTTTTCCCTTCTGGGTCATTCTCCATTGCACATTCAAGAGAATCCTTGAATCATGGCACTCTTGTGATTGTGTGCTTCAAAGACCGACACGGAAGAAATCGTTGAATAAAGTAATTTTTTCTTTCTTTGCACACAAAAAGTATTCTCGAAGCTTCATAAAATTACGATTGAACCACTGATGTCACAAGGACTATTTTACCGAAGTCCTTACTATGTTTCTGGGCCTTGAACATTGTAGTTGGTTTCTTGTCTACGGAGGGTTTCATCAAAAGTATCTTTCTTTGTGTTCAAAATATGAATGAAGGTCTTATGGGTTTGGAACGATACGAGGGTGAGAATATTTGGTAGGTGAACTAAGAATTTTTTGGGTGAACTATCCCTTTATAGAAATGTGTCTGCAGTGTGACATTATTTTCAAGAAAATTAAGAACATTTATTCCTGTTTTGACATATCCTAAATCTCAGCCGTTATTACTCCAGTCTTCAGGGTCACGTGATCCTTCAGAAATCATTCTAATATGCTGATTCGGTGCTCAAGAAAATGTCTTATTATTATCAAAGTTGAAAACAGTTGTGTTGCTCAAACTAATATTTTTTGTTTCAGGATTCTTTGATGAGAAGCAAGTATAATTAAAAAAGTAAAATTAATTAATGATGTGATGAAACTAATATCACACTTCAACAAATGTTTTTTTTTTTTTAATTTCCCTCAAGATTTTTGGGTCAAGTTTAGTGTATGAGCCCTTGTGGCAGGTCGGTTCCTCTTAATAGTACATAATTACTCCGACCAGTTGGAAGCTGATCTTAGAAATGCCCTCGTGCCACTTTGAGAATACAGGCCACATTCTGTGTCAGAGTCCAGCTTGCTGTTAGCTGATCTGCTCCCTGAGGGCATGACGAGAGAGAAAGAGAGACAGAGAGAGATCAGGATTGTGAGGCAGCAGAGCACCTGTGTCCCTGGTGCACAACCAGTGCTACCACCTGTTCCCAAATCCCAGCAGCCTGGTGGGGAAGGTAGAGGTCCAATTAGCCTCCACCGAGCATCCACAGAGGGGTCCGGAAGGCCTGGTGGTGAGGGGGTGACTGGCATTTAGCTCTCCGATCAACAAAAGCTCGGTTTTCTGTGTGTGTGGGTGTATGATTGCGCAAGTACGAGAGAGAGCTGAGGATCAATGAGCTGCCACTGTTAATACAGACAAATCCAGTTTTCATTCACGATCAAACAGTGTGGCTCGTAAACACCAGGGTGTTAAACTAAGGTCAGATTAATCATGCAGAGAAGGAGGCGAGCTGGTTTGATGGCATACGACGTAATGTAACTGACCCCGAACTCTTATATTGTCTCTTCCTCTCGTATCCCACACAGCTTTCATCTACCAGCAAGGCTGGGGCGACTCTTTTCCGCCCCATTCAGAAGGAAGCACTGGGGCCGTGGTGAATATTTAATGTGTTTGGAAATTGTTTCTCATCAGCGAGCAACTCCAAGCTTCCACGCTGCTAAATGACAATTATGAAAGAGCTGGCATCCGGCCCAGCGCACCAGCAGATCCATCAGACACAGAGGCACCGATGCTCAGGGGGCAGATGGACGCCACACCCCGACAGTTTACACACACCTACACACTGAGCACATCTGCGCGTGTCTCTCAGCAGCAGCTTCTGCTCACAGTATAAAAGGTGAAGGCCTTTTCCTGTTGAAACGGGCTTGTTCGGTCAACTCTTAAGAGTACACATGCATACAGATGACCTCAAAGCTTACATGGGCTAAACAGACATGGGCTACGAGTCACATAAGACTCACCTCCATGTCCATGTTTATTCACCTCCATGTCACTCAAGATTTTCTTGATGACAAGATGTCCGCCACCACTAAAATCATCACCCAGTAACAGCCCAATCAAGTAATAACTCTCCTCAACAAGCGGCTTTCAAAAAGTACAAATTATGCTTTCCACCATCTCTCAGTTTTTGCTACAAAGTCTTCAAGACTTATGACTATGTAAATAAACTATTTTTCCCCATAAGATTGGCAAACTTCTTCTCATGTGACACTATTCAGAGATTTTTTACTGCATTTTTTTTATTTTTTTTAAACATTAAAAAAGGTGTTGTTAATGTGTTCACTAAGTGCATTTTCTGTGATTTGCACTCTTTAAAATGACATTGCATGCTTCAATTGCTTATGTAAAGCGCCTCCAGAGGTCAATTCCTTTCACACCAGAAAAAAATAGTGGAAAATTCTGCACTGTCGTGATAAATAAACACCCTGCAGTTGTAATCATGACTTTCCATGTGGCAGTTCTACGGTGTGAGTTTGTAGTAAACCTGCAGTGATGCTTTAGCACAGCTGCTGCCCTTAAAATGACATCATGCGATGCGATTCGGTTCCAGAAGAGCGTAAAACTTTCAGGTCACATCAGCAGATGTTTTCTCTGGGATGTGTGTGCTGGAGAGGAACGCTCCACCCTGGACATCAATAATTCACCATCCGACAAAGACAGCTGGAGGGAGCCACGTCGCCTTCTAATACCCATGTGGCTGCACCGCACGCAACTAACATGCACTGAAGCCAGCAGTCAAAGACTACGCCATTCACCGGTGTGCCTTGATGGACCCCTACTGGGCTGCTCTAGGGTTTACATTGATTTAGACGTGTTTGTCTACTGCGGTAAACTCTTACCCGATGTACTGCAGTGGATGGCTCTGGTGAATGACAATCCGACATGTGGGACACGTGTTGTTCTCTTCTAGGTATTTCACCAAACAGCTCCTGCAGACTATATATATATATATATATATATACACACAGACACACAATTTATGCACTTTTAGTAAGTTGATTCATTCTGTGTATGTAACATAATATTTTACAATGATAATTCTATTGATTTCCAAAAGTCAAGGATGACACATTGACAAACCCAGAGACTAAAAAAAATAAAACCAATATCCCTTCTAGTTTTAAGACTCAAACTACTGAAGCATAATTTCATAGGCTCTTGATCTGTGGCACAATGACTCCCTCTAGTGTTTAATTCAAAAACTAGCTTGACATGCTATCCTTAATCTTATTCTTTTTACTCGTCTTTTTGCTGATTAAAAAACATGACTTTTACAAAAGAAGATTTTAAGTCATAAATCAGTCGGTCTGGTTCACAAAAACTGTCCTAAATCCAAGTTCACTGATGATCTTCCTATTAAATGTACTGTTGTTAATCCTGCAACATCATCTTCGAGCCAGTGAGTAGAATGTGAAAACAGTCATATTTAACAAAGGATCGAGACTAGGTTTTGTGAACCAAAGCATTCTCTGGAAAAGATTTGACTCCAAAAGAACTATTTGTTAATAGCACTGAGAGCCAGGTTACATCAAGGCTTCATTACACAGAAATGTGGGTCTGTTTGTCACGAAGATATCATTGGAATATAGTCGTTTGGAGCACTGTTATGATACTTTTAAGTTTTTTTTGTCATTTTATGTCACTTCATGTTCCTTATAAAGACAAGATTGGCTGGAATATTCTTTAAAATTCACCATTTAAGGGCCCCCAAAAGATACCCACGTTTCTCAGATAAGGCTTGAATGAAACTTGCACTGTCTGATCTTAAAATACTTCAGTACCTTTGTTTTGTCTCAAGATGCACACTAGTAATGTTTTTTTTTTTTTTTGAGGCATATTTAAAAAATTGCTTCAATGTCTTTATTGAACTATGGCGTAATCCTGGCTTAGTCTTAACTCTGTCTGTGAAACCAGGCCAAAGAGTCTTGAAATGAACGATTTCCTTCTGCACACAATAATATCTGTAGACAATATTGATTCTAAATGTCATTCAGAACTGAAGTAAATACTAGATATCGGTATAGCAGTGACACTCACAGGTGTGTAAGCACTCAGTGACCGTGGTGGCGTCGATCAGGTACCCCTCACACAGACGACAGGTGATGTGGGCGTTGATGTCCCACAGTTTAATCTTCCTGGTTAACATCTCGGGGTTCTGGATGAGAAAGAAAGGGAGGGAAAAGAGGTAAAGTATTTCACAACACACAAAACCACAATCCAATCCTCAGGCTGAAGGAAAAGGGGTCAAGAGGATGATCTCAAAGGTCACTAGGGTCAACCTTATAAACCCATCTAGTAGGTTGCCTTCATCCATTACATTAAAATCAAAGGTCAAAAACAAGTGTTAGTTCAATTGTTTGTTTAGGGACGTCCCATGTGAAGCAGCCATACGACTATATTGACCAGACATGTTATACACTGAAGCACAATCCATGTCAGGACACGTGCTGCTCATATTCAATACAGATTAAACAGGTCAGTTTAGAATCCAGCAGCACACTGGATAGAAAATAATTAGATCTATGTTCCTTCAATATTTGTGATTCAGCTTTTAAGAAAAATTTGTTAGAACCAAGTGGGAATTTGCACAACATCGCAATTAAAATGTAATGTGGTGAATGGTCACAGACTGCATGAAACTCCTGTTTTAATATAGGAATAAATTTTGATATTCTTATTAAAGCTGAAATACCTAGATATTTTACAGTCAGCATGCCCTATTTACCCATTGTTTCTCAGTGTATGTTATTCCATGTTTAAAGGAATTTCATCAAAAACATGTTTTTGATGAAATATAATATAAATGTTTTTATTTAAAATTATGATTATGTTTAACTAGCATCATAAAAATTATGAAGATTTTTTTCTTTGGAATAAAGTGCACTGATAACTTATGAAATTACAAAAACTGTGAATGGTCTCTGCACGTTGATGCTGACAGGAACTGAAATGTTTGCAGGAACGTGTGTAGAAGGTAAAAGAGAAGCACTGCAAGGTATGTTAACATTTTGGAATACCGCAAAATATATGCACATCAAAAAAAGTCATGTGACTTTGCATGATGGGACTTGAATAACTTGACTAACCAGCGGACCGGTCTCGTTGCACAGCATCTGAAATGTTGTTTTGGTTGTTCTGAAATGCCTGGGCGAAGTCTGTCATCAAAGTATTTCTGTATAATTACAGCAGACATCCACCTCCGAAAGCAACGACAGCATTATTGTGTCTGCTCATTCTGAGGTGCAAGAAATTCATCATATATGAAAATTATTTTATTGAGTGGCTTTTCCTACTTCTGTTAGTGATATTTAGTGCCAATTTATCAGGAAGTGGGTCGTCGGATAGAAATTGTGCTTTATTCACAAATGTTTTATGCGATATTCTAATTTTGTGCATAAGTTAAATTTGAATCTTTGGTTGAGAACATAGGTAATGAGGCTAAATGGGTTCAGTAAGGCATAACCACAGGTGTTTTATGTTATGGCACTTCCTCATAAAAGATTTTCAAACCTCCGTCATGAATTCAGCCACCAGCCAAGTTGCAATAATATAATCTGTGTAGAGCGGTGTCAAATGAGGACAGAGAACTGCCACGGGCTGCAGTGAATATTACACTCTCGCATTAGTGGGCTTCAATAAAAGTTGGAGCTTCAAAGCCATTCATTTACCCATGAGTCTAAATGCATTATTTGTTAAATCCAAGTATTAAGAAAACATTACACAAGGATCATGGATATCACATGGATTTCAGATGTCCAGTGTTGGGGAAAGTTACTTTTAAGAGTAATGCATTACAAAATTGCATTACTCCCTAAAAAAGTAACTACCATAATTCCTCAAATAAAAGCAGGGGCCTTTATTTACCTGAACTGCAGAAGGTAACAGGATTTTATTTGAAGGAGGCTTTTATTGGAGGCAGGCCTTTATTTCTAATTCCATCTGTTTGATAAGTAATTGTTTTAAATAACCCGTTTTAGCGTTCCAGTGGAGCGAGATTATAACATTAGCACAGAATCAGTTCAGAATCAATCACCAAAAGAATCAGTTTGGTTCAGACGCGCTCTGTGTCAGTCTGCTTCACGCTGAATCACACATGCACAGTATCTTCAGCTCGGACGCGTCCGACAGAAACGGTTGTCGGTTCAGTGTACTGGTGATCTGAAAACCGATGCAACCGGTTCTTGACTCGAGAACGAGAAACACAGTGACCAATGGGCATGTACGGTTGTTAACTGGCTCTGCTGCACAAATTTTCCACTGGCCTTTATTTGTATGTGTTGACCACGCCCCTGGCCACTATAAGAGGCCAGGGGTTTATTTTACTATTGGTTTTTACTTGAGTAAATACAGTAATTACGTTACTTAGTTATTTTTTATGAAAAGTAATGCATTTTTTGCGTTACTTTTTCAATATTATCAGGGCTTGGCTTTTTTTAGTCTAAGAAGTTCTATTTATAGCAAATATAAAAGCCCTTTCACACTAAAAGTGTAATGAATAAACCTCAGGCTAAAGGAAAATTTAATTCACATCTGTACAATTGAACACAGGAGAAGGAGGACACTCTTCAGCAATAAAAAATAAAATAAAATATAAAAAATGAAGCACAATTGTAAGTTGTGCAATTGTTTTTATTATTATTATGGTTGAACTGGATCATCAAAAGGTCAGCAGCAAAGACATTGTTAATAAAATGGGATTAGATAAAAGATATAGATATAAGATAGATATAAGATATACATTTCAGAATATAAAAGAATATGATCTTTGAATGTAACACATGATGAGTCATATGGATTACTATTACTGGAACTTTTAAAGTAGAATAAATCCCCATTTACTTTTGTTGTAAATAATAAGAAACTTAGACATTCTGACATTAGACATTCCGTACAACATCTCTATTCGAGAGGAGATAAAATTTTGGGATGAAACATTTAAGATTGTTAAAGGAATATTCACAAAAAAAAATTTTAAAGTGACAATATGCTGAAAATTTACCAACTGCAGTGAATGGGTACAGTCAGAAAGCGTTCAAATAACTGAAAAACATATACATACATACATATACATATATATATACATTATATATATATATATATATATATATCATCACAATAATGCACACCTTATCCACATGACTCCAGTCCATCAATTACCATCTTGTGAAGCGGAAACCTGCATCTCTGTACTACACAAATCCATCAAGATGTTTTAACTTCAAAAAATTGCTTCAGGCTAAAATACAAATCTATCCATAAAATTACTTTTATCCATAACTTTTTCCAATGAAAGCATCAAATCTATTTCATTGCAACAGTGAAACAGATCAAAAGTCAAGCAGATCAAGTACAGTTTACATGTGAAAAAAGTCCAAAACAACTGTCAGTGGATTTTGATGTGAGAGGACAATAGGGGAGGGACTTTTATATCGTGTCTACACCAGACTCGAGCACCGCTGCAAATTGTGACAAAATACTATAGAACCAATTAAAACTGCTGCCCTGTTCCATTTATGATGTGCTGACACAAAGTTCAAATGATTTGCAAGTTTCAACAGTCGCTTTGTTGCGTCCAGTGTAGACAGCCTCAAGCGGTTTTGGCGTAGACAGTGAAACATTATGGACATATTACTCATATTACGGTATTTCGATCAGAAGCATCAGTTTTAAGATAAAACATCTTAAAGAGCCACACAGATGGGAAATCAAAAATTACCTGTATTACAGTGTATGATGTAGCTGCCCATCAGTGTAAACAATGTGCAAAGTAATTAAACCAAAAAGTACACGATTTATAAAGTTATTGGCTTCTAAAGTAAGGAGTCGACTCTGAAATCTATAACGACTCGTTTCAGCGATTCAAATCTTTTGCCCATCTCTATGTACGTCACTAGGAGCACTTTGCATAATAATCTCCGCCTACCGTCTTGAGAGAAACGGAACTCTGAGCTGCCCCACCCCCCACACATACACTCTGTTTGGTGTGATAGCATCATGTCGAGGAGAGAGTGTGTTTTTAATTGTAAAGGCAAGTTTGTTTTATTTTCAATGCCAAAGAATGAAGATCAGAAGAACCAATGGCTAAAATTAATTTTTACCACCATACAAGAGCAGTACAACAAATCCTTGTTGTGTTCACAACATTTCACTGATGACTGCTTTTCTAATCTCGGTGAGTACAAGGCGGGATTTTCAAAGCGTTTGGCCATAAACGCGAAGGATGATTATGAAGTTATGTGTCTGTTTTCTCCCGAGCGTCTTATCAGTTTTGTGTGCTGTCTGCAGCCTGTCTGCGCTGATCTTCATTTACAAACACGTCATTAAAATGAAGTGTAACTCCGTGAATACTCAACGAAGAGACATGAGAGAGATATCTATAGAAAGCTCGACATGTCTACATTGAAACTAAACAAGTGCTGCCGAAAACAGATATTCTGTGATAAAGTAATCCATATGAAAACAACGCAATGTCTGTTTTTCATGTCTCCCTTCGTGACCACGCCCCAGCGCTGAACGCGCTATTCAGATTCAAACTGAAGCGCGCGGTTTGAATACACCCACACAGAAGAAAAAGCAGCGAGACTGTTCAAGTTTTTTATTTTACTGTTTGCTTCGCAATGAGAGGAATAAGACATAATGCTAATGCATAGTTTACCGTGGAGGTGTGTGCGGAACAACCAATCAAACCTGACTATGTTAGTTGACCAATCAGAACACAGTATGCTACCGAAAAGTGGGGTTTAAGGAAACTGAATCTTTTTAACAGCTTTGCACGAACCGTTTGGGGATCTCTGAGAATTGAGGTAATTTTAAAATGATATTTTGACAAAATGACAATGTTTTTTTAACCTTGGATGGATTTAAACCTAATGTACAAGGACTTATAAACAGTGATAGGAAGCTTAGAATTTTCATCTTACTGGCTCTTTAATAATGGATGTTTAATACAAACACACAGCTTTTATCTTTATAAGACTTAACTGATGGACTGGAGTCATGTGAATTACTCATGTGTGTCTTTGATGTTTTTATCAGCTGTTTGGACTCTCATTCTGATGGCACCCATTCACTGCAAAGGATCCATTGATGAGCAAGTGATGTAATGGTACATTTCTTCAAATCTGCTCAATCAGTTCAACTCGGGTAAGTGCATTTT
This sequence comes from Carassius gibelio, assembly GCF_023724105.1. Classification (NCBI taxonomy): domain Eukaryota; kingdom Metazoa; phylum Chordata; class Actinopteri; order Cypriniformes; family Cyprinidae; genus Carassius; species Carassius gibelio. The sequence continues at coordinate 13,192,052 of NC_068409.1, forward strand.
CAGCCAATTTTCATTTATTTTTAAACTATTCCTTCTGAGTCAGATTAAACACTGTGCAGCACAAAAGGAAGTGATTCACTTACCCCTAATGTCGCCATGTGTCTACTGCTGAGGGTCTGGAAGCCGGGCTTCTTCTGCGAGACACAGGGTGGTGTTAACACTGCATCCTGTGCTCCACTTCACACAGCTGCAGAAAACACACAGGAATTTATTTATTTACACACATTTATACACAAAATGATTGCAAGGAAACAGACAATTTTCCCCATTGCCTTTTCAGAATGTTTTCAGTAAATAATATTTTCCGTTTTAAAGATTAAGCCAAATTGCATGTAGTAAAGAGCTTTTTTTTTTACCATGTCTTTACTACAACTGTATGCATGTATGCAGCATCTTTAAGATAAAACTGTTTGTTGATTACAAACTAGATATGAATGATTATGTCGGTGGCTAATAATAAATGGTTAATTTATAACTGAGAATTATTCATTTTTAAAATTATAATATCATACAATAGAATATATCATACAATAGAATACATTTAAGTCACCACCAACACAATATCATTCACAATATACATAAAATCTCACTGATATGACGATTTAGCCTGTGAAATGAGTGCACTTAAACCAAAGACATGAATGTAGGTCATCTAAGGATATGAGTAAGTGTGTATCATCAGAATCACAACAGAACCAACAGTTGATAGAGTGTATGTTTCAACTAACAGTTAACATTTTTTAATATTCAAGCCATTCCCAAAGGACCCAGGCTTGGCTCACATTATTTCAATTAATATCCTGTTTTACTCAGAAATACATCACATTATGGACACAAAAATGGTTGTTAATAACATTTTATGTTGATTTCAGTAATTCTCTTTGTAAACTTAGAATCTAGACTTCCCAAATTCCAGTTTATGAACTAAACTTCCTGAACAAATCAACTGCAATTTAATCGAACATTGCTAAGGGCGTTACTTTACTTTGTTGTGGTACTATAGTGACATAAAAGAAAACAGATCTATTTACAATACAGGAAACGGTGCCTATCACAGCCTGCAGACTGGAGCCATGTGAATCACGGTGGGGATTTTCATCAGATCATTGCCACACAGAATGTCCAGCATTTGCTTCCAATTTTTGAAGGATCAAATTGACATCGGCGCAAATTGAATGAGAGGTTTGGAGCAAAACCATCATGCTAGAGGTTTGTACAGGAACCGAGCCGTGACTGGAAATCATCGTATCATAGCTGTACCACTTAGAGCAAAATCAAACTGAACATACACACAACTGTAACAATGAGAAAACACTTTTGAGACTTTGACCAGGGATGGTATGTTTTGTCATGTTCTTATCATTAAACCAACTATCATCATCACTGTACACAGACAACAAAAAGAACAAAACCAAACGTGTGTTATCATGACAAACAGGAATTCCAGATAAGAACTTTCAGAGAATTTGCAATCAAGATACAAATATTTAACCGAAAAAAAATTATACCAAAGCTCTTCATTCAATACACTGATAATCACAGGACTAAATGTTCACTAGCAGTATGGATTTTAACCTAAATATAGCATAAATGAAACTAAATTACTAATTACCTTTTATTACAGGGAATTTAACACAATTTTTATATTTTTGGGTGTAAAATTTGAGGAAAATATTGTAAATTGTGTAAAATTCTCTGTAAAAATAAATATGTTGACATTACTACAGGTAACAATTACACAAAGTTAGTGCAATAAAAAAATAAGGAGAAAAATAATATTTTTCTTTTTTTTAATCATAATTTCTGTGGTAATTCAAGTGTTTTTTTTTGTTTGTTTGTTTGTTTTTTACTTGCAAAATTCATACAGTAACAATAAAATGGCAAATACATAAACGATTTACAGTTTTTCACCATATATGGTATGTTAACCTAGAGCTTTTGATGGCCTTTTCCCTTTTGTAAAAGGATAGTTCATTAAATTCATTAAAAAGGGTAGTTCACCTAAAACTACTTTTTTTTCACTCATGCCGTTTTAAATACATATTCTTGTATTTTGAACCGGAAAGGACAAATTTCACACTTCTCTTTTTCTGTACAATGACTCTAATTTTGCATGTTTTGTGTCGTAATGTGTTCGTATCACGAGTTGCATTTTATAGGACTGGATTTGCTTTTTTGTGCTACACAAAGCTTACTCAGGTTTACACAAGAAAAAATGTGTAATATACCTCATGAAACTAAACTACTGATTTGATATATCAAAAAAGCCAGTCATTTTAAACACAGTGAAGCAGAATAAACCTGAAATCTTCTACTCCAGTCCATGCAGTCAAAGATGATCGCAAATTCAATCACAGCTCGAGCTTTCTACAAAAGAAACCAAAATCATTGGACACACAGTGGGGTTTACAAATGTGCAGCACTCAAGTTAGTGGTCACAGGCCGTGCCCTAACCTGACCCTAAAGAAAGGCCGTCTCATATGCCACAGGTGAATATGGTTTTCATAACAGGGTGTGTCAAACGTTTTCATAGAAAGCGTCCAGCAGTAACACCTTTCGCTCAGTTTCTCCCACATCTTCTGCTACAAAGGATCTGCTGTTATCCATTGGTGCTATTGAAGTGCTCTGGGAGACGGCCGGGCACACAGACGCTGCCAGCTGTATGAAGCGCTCTGTGAGGAGCTAATGAAGCACCACAGTCTGACAGACTTACTAAGCGGAGCAGTTTTGTCTTTGGAAAAATGGGTTTGTTTGCGACCCCAATGGTTAAATGAACACGGCCCAGCAATCAGACAAAAATAGTAGTTCATGCTTGTTACAAACAGTCTTTTATGGCCTGGTGCTAAAAAAAAATCATCAATTGTGGAGTTTCGGGTCTGTTTGAGGATCTGGGAGCGACTCTACGCCTACAAAGCCGGACTATAAGATTGCTGAACAATTGAGATTTACTGATGCCATTCAACAACCTGATAATACCGCTTTTCAGAGTGCAAGAGCACCTGGCCTAATGAATTATTAAATGACAAAAAAAAAAAGTATAGTGGTGGTACCATGGAACAGCAATGATATCGGATTGTAAAAAATGGTTAGTGGTGGAATACTTAAATTTGCGCTATAGTCAAATGTACATCCAAGAAAACCATGGTACCACATCCAAAAAATGTTGTTAGTAAAGCACATGTAAAGCATGTAAAACATTACATTATTATCTAGGTAAAGTTAATGGTGTTAACTGGTTCACCTAAAATGCACTTGATTCATTATAAAGTCACCTTACAGACTGTGGATCACCTGGTTAAAAAAAAAAAAAAAAACACTAAACATTTTAACAAAATCAGAACTGTCCCCAATTACTTTTGATATTCCTGGTCTTATTTGTGACCTGAAATGACAATTCATCAATTCATATTAAGTCACATTACAGTATAAATCAGTTTCCAAAGTTTTCACAAAATTCATACCAGAAAAAATAACCAGAAAAGAATAAAGACACTGGTGTTGGAAAATGGGCTGACAGATAATTACTAACAATTTTACATTTCTCTAGAAACCTGCAGTGTTTCTAAGTACCTACATGAAAGTCCAGCCAAATATACTGTAAAAAAAAAAAAAAAAAAGAAAAAAAAAGTAATGTCTTACACAAATAAACTAGCCAGGAAGCAGCCCAAGCCACAATTACTAGTTTAAATACTTAATCAGAATTAAGTCAATGGTGTGTGGAAAGCATTTCAACACACAAGCCGTTCAGCCAAAGAAAATCTTGAAATAAACGAATGTAGATGTTGTAACCATTTCATAAAAGCAATACTTGATGTGGTTCCATTACCACATATCAAGATATGCATTAATTTGAAATAATTAAATAGTCTGTGAATTCTTTCTTAGCAGACACTTTCTTAGATTTATCTGGCTGTACATCTATGTACTAAAGAAAAGTGACCTTTGTAATACTGACCCAGATCTGAAATCATCACCACTGAAAAATTAATAAGTTCATCAGACAATGCAAAATCCCATATCTCTTAAATTCCAGTCATTAACCTCATTAAAAACATCAAAATCACTCTTAATATGGGTTCATCGGCTTATTGCATGAAATCCTTTAACAAGGAATGCATTATTCACCTCTCTAAAAACCTTCGCCAGTTTAAACAGGCTATAGGAGGAACTTTTACACTGAATTGAATCTTGTTTGTGTTCCAGAATGTGTAATCGCACAGAGAGATTCTGAGTTTGAAGGTTGTCTCCTTGAGATAAAATACACACAGAGCACCCAAGTAGCATGTTGACTCTTGTGTAACTCTGAGAATGCACCCTGAAAGACTGACAACATCATACGGGGAACTTTGAGCCAATAAGATTCACTTCCCCTCACAATGAGAACCTGAAAACCCAGCGGTTGTCATTTAAGGTTCATTCTTGTGCTGTGGCAGTAACACAACATTTACATGCCACTGTTTATCAGCTCTTGATTCAATAAAACACTCTGGTTCACATCTGAATCTGATATCATTTACTATCATTTCCTTCTTTAATAAAACACAAAATGTGAATTTCAGCATATTATTTATACTGTACAACACTTGTTTTCAGGACAATTAAAGTGAACAGGGATGGACACTGTGAAATAAAAAGTACTAAAAAGTAGTCTGTATGGCTTACATTTTGGTTTGTTTCTCAAACAAAGCTAGCATGCTGCTTCTGAAGACTTGCAGCTCACTTTTATGGTGCGTTTTGTCATTTTTGGAACTTGACTGTATCCATCCATGCCCACTTTCATGTGTAGCACTAGCAGCATAAACATTAACGTCTATGATCTCACACAGAAGAAAAAAAAAGCAAGTCATAGGTTTGCAGCAATGTGAGAGCAAGTGAGAAAACTGAACTGAAAACTCTTTTTTTATGTAAATAAAATCAGTTTAAAGTCCAACTCTATAAGCTGTATACAGGAAACATCACGCTCTGACATGACCCACATTTACAGAAGTAGCACTGAAGTGTGTCAGCAGAACACATCCACTACAACCCTGGATGCTTACGAAAGAGGAGTAGAAACCGCAGTTCACTTAGGCCAAAACACAGGATATTAATACAACCTGATAGCTTTACCAGTTAGAGGACTTTAACAGAGAGTCAATGTCTACAATTGCCATAAAACAAATAAAACCTGAAATGAACTACCCTAAAAACTAGTGATAATGGCAAAGCCAATTAATCGTCCAAAATATTTGTCAAATTTAATACCAATAAGCATTGGATGGTAACACTTGGCAGATCTTCTGAGGTTAAATATTGTGCAAAAAAAAAAAGAAAAAAAAATGTTCATTTAACTTCCCATGTTCATTTATTAAATTATATATGGTCTTCTTCTACCATATAAGGCACTGGACAAAAACAATCCAGGTTCATTGTAAAAATAAGCCTGTAGTGACATTTCTGCAAAATATCCCACATTGTGGAGCACTTTCTAAGTACAATGTCCTATGAGCGGAGCTAAAAGCATATTTTATCTGACACAGACAAACTTGAAATTGGCCAAATTTTAATATGATGGTTATTATACGCTGCAGTTCAGAAATTATATGTCCAGCGAGAGGAGCTAAAAGGTCAACACATCACCTACGCTAAGCACTCATCAAAAGTGTAATGCTGTACCAGGTGAGCTACAGAGCACATTTACTAGAAAAGCCATACATATGGAGCTGGTTTTTTGATGAAAATAGTTTTATTTATCTTCTCTTCTCAATTAATTAGATCTAAACTCTGCCACAATACTTACAAGGAAAAAAGTTTGTTGGTGTTTCACTATCTCTAGCATTCACTTCAGATGGAAGCTGCAGGGATATGTATAGGTACATTATTCAGGTTTTGCAAAAATGAGGCAGAGCAAATATTTCCAGTGAACCTATGAGGGGGTGGGGGTGGGGGGTTAAAAAAGCCTTACATGACACATCACACCTCTTAAAATAGAAAAAATCTTTTAAGATCTCTTAAAAAGTATGAAGCTCAACAGTTTAACGTTTTATGAAGAGCTGAATCAACCTTAAAAAAAAAAGCTTAAAAACTTCAGTAAATTCACAGGAGTCACGTTACCTAGAACTGAAAGATGCTTTCTGATATAACCCTCCTGATCGGATCTACGTAATTGTAACTGTAAACCTACATCTCAGCAAAACCAGGGTCACATTTCACTGGCTCAATATTAAACTCATTTTGTTTAACGTGAGATAACTTCACATCAGCGTAAATAACTGCCTGCACTGCTTCATGCCAGACCACAGGCTTGACCGGTTTTAGAACTCGCTTTTCTGGGTATGCACTAAAATCATGGACAAACTGAAAGGCATTGTTTTCACTGAAACCACTTAACTGTTACTGGCACATTAGAGGGGACTGCGCAATAGCCATAGGCCACATGCTTTAGCCTGTACTACAAAAGACATATTAACATTAACAACACGTGTCTCATGATGACATGTATAGTCTTCCTTGGACGATCACACTGTTTTAACACTAACAAGAAAGCATCAGACATGAGACTGACTAACCAATTAATCATGTATTAATGAAACATCATATGAATGTTTGACTCACTAGTTATGTCAACGACTAGTATGGTTAGTGTGTGAGTCTTATAAAACCGGTCAAGAACATGTCCAAAATTGTTTTTTATAGCGTTATTAATTTTAGTGACATTTTCATGAGCTTATCTGTCATTACTACAATGCATATTTTTTCAGATTATTCTCAATGGTGAATCCGAATACTGTGATAGAATTTTAAATGGAAATTATGTAAATATGGCATAAAAAAATTGGTCCTCAAAATCAACTGTGAAATACATTAAAAAGCATCGCATGAAGGTGGGGCCTTTGGATTAAAAACACTGTGACACATTTTATATTTAAGATAACACTCTAAACTAACATCTGAACATAGAACAAGTCAATTTTCAGTGGTCAACATTGTTATTAGAATGCCAGAACACAGAAATTTCACAGCTGACTCTCAGAAGAAACCAGATCAATGTGGACATCAACCAATGTCCAGAGCTGACAACTCAATACGTCCCATCATGTAGGGGAGTAGTATATATCCCCATGGGACATTAAGGGGGACACGACTGCCCACAACTTTGGGACAACAGAAAATTGTCTTTAGTGCAATCAAGACGGTTACAACAATATACTGTACTCCATGACCCCAACTATAATGTAAAGCATGCACAAAGATGGATGTGTCCAAACACATGAGGCAGGACTTGTTGGTTGTTCCTGCCAAAGGAGTCTGGGGTGCAGGTTCGCACATGCTTCCCCAATAAACCCTTCGGGCTTTAACTTGTCCTCTGGCCCAGATTTGGGGCTGCCAGAGCATCAAACCCCAACTTTCAACACACAGATGGGCGGATGATGATAATGATGGACAGGAAGCTCTCAAGAACATTCCAGGCATGAGGAAGAGGAGGAGAACTGACCAGCACAAGAACTGTAATCAGACACAGGAGTGCATGCTTATGAAACTCCAGCTACACTAGATTACACTTTTTCCCTTCTTACAAAAGATGACCCCGGTTAGGAGCTGCAGGGCCCGGCGTCGCCGTACACACACGCACATTTACACACACATACAGGCACGACCGCACATAAACAGCACGTATAGCCATGCAGAGCTGCCATCAAGCGGAAAAAAACACAGCGAGAATAAATGAAAACTCCTCGTTTGCCCTCCGAAAGAAAGCTCGGGAGACGCATACGTGCAATGATCAGGGGGATCGGTTCAAGTTTAAAGGAACAAACCTGTTTATGGCCGGAGCGGTCCGCTGGATATTGGGTTGAATCCGAGTTAAATCCACTATCAGTAAAACAAAGAGGCGAAAATGTCCGGCCAGTGCCGAAACAGGCCGAAACAGCGCACTGAGGAGCCCCACTGCGCATGCGCAGATTTTGTCGATGGGAGGGGTTGTGAATGAGAGATTAAAGACATTGGATTATACTTCATTTATTGTGTTTCATTTATTTGGCTGCATGGATCTTGGTGAATTACATTTAGTGATTATGCTTAATAACGACTATTAACGTATAAAATTATGTTAGATATAACTCATTTATGTATCTTAATGGATATTGCCTCAACGATTTATGTACAAATAAAATAAAATAAAAACACATTTAAGTATATGTTAGCCTGTTTTTTATCATTTGTACACTTTTGAGACACAAATCTATTTTTGTAAATAATAAATAAATAACGCATATAATGAAGTTGAAAGATATTGGCACTGGAAATACCTGAATGATCATACCACACGTGTCATTATTTTAACATGATCTGTCCGGTTTATATTTAATTCGTTGTTGTAAAAAAATATTTGATGTCAATTATGATAACATTTTAATTACAAATAGCCTAACATTATATTTAACTTAGTATTCAACGCAGTTTAAGGAAGATTTAAAAAAAAGATTTCATTTTCTTGAAATCTGATTGCAAACTAACTGAGGATTTTAATGATGATGATGATGATGATGATGATGATGTTTCATCCAAAGCGATTTACAGTGCATTCAGGCTATCAATTTTTACCTATCATGATGATGATGATGATGAACCCTGAATTTGTTCTCGGATCAATAGTCTGTCCCTGCATGATATACAAATTGTATATTGTATTTTTACGTTTTTTTTTTTGGAATTAGACTGTTTTATAAGTCCTTTAAAGTACTTTACCTGATGCTTGCTAAACTTTCGAGCAGACGGTTGAAGCATGGAGCTTCAGAAACCGGCCGGCGCTATGACCGCGAGTCATAGTGATTGTGGATTGGATGAGTGTTGCGCCTAACAACTCTCATTCACCGGCAGATATGTGAAATCAAAACCAAAACAATGGTCTTTCTAGACAAACCAAATAACCATGCTGGTTAATTTTAATTGTTCACTGTTTGGAAACGTTTGTCTGGAAACTGGTTAAGTTATGTGTGTAGATTGCTGACAGTTTTTTTTTTTTTTTTGCTCCAAATGGGTACAGCGCTGACGACGGGCTTGAGAGTTTTTAAGAGTTTCTGAAACTCTTTCTTTCTGGATCTGGTTGTGGTCCGGGACTGTCATTATGGATGATGGAAGCGCGGACACTGAAGCGCTCGTCCGGAGCTCGAGTGAAGATGTTCGGTCTCACCTGGACTCGAGAAACACGGCTAGCAAGTTCAAAGTTTACAAAAGGAGATGGTTCATCCTATTTGTACTCTGCCTGCTAAACTGTTCTAACGCAATGGTAGGATGTTATAGCCCTACTCATTAATTTACAGAGAAATCATAACCTGCGTTAATTATTATTATTATGTTAATTTATTTTTGGTCAAGTACAAATATGCCTGGGGCAGATTTATATCTGAATAGAACCAAATGTACTTTTGAATTACTCCACCTCTTCAACAACTTTTGTTTTTAATGACGTCATGAAACCCTCTTCCCAAGGCTCCAATCTCGGTTATGTTTAGCTACTTTAAACATCCAATGAAATTAAAATTTACGTATCGACTTAAAGGGATAGTTCACCTTCGGTTGGTCCCCACTGACTTGCATTGTGGTTTTTATTGTTCTCCATAACATGGAAGTCAATGGGGACCAGCAACTGACGGTGAACTATCCCTTAAAGAGTACTGTATGTCTGTTAGCTTCCAACTAATATCATACATACATCATACGTTGACACAATTATATTTTAATAAATAGGCTATGGGCAATTTAGTCCTCCCCTTTTCAAAACTACTAAAAACTTTAAATTTAAGCTTTAGACAAATCTTGTTTCACAGCTATGATGTACACTAAGGCCTATAGGCATTTTACAAAAAGAAACAAGCTTTTTGTAGACCAGGGACAAGCTCATGGATATGGATATATGAAAAAAATATATTTGCGATTAATTGTGATTAATTTAATCATTAATCGGCATATCATGTTGTAAATTAAAACATCTCTACTGATTTATTTTGTATGTTGCTGTTCAAGTCTCCCAATTTATTCAGTGTTTAACTCAATTTTAGTAAATGTGACCCTGATGGCTGTGAAAACCCAGCTAAAGTATTTTTTTTTTCTGCATAAAAACAATCTTCATAAGCCAAATAGCATACTTTGAAAATGTAACCTTGATTTCTTTAATATTGATTGAGTATAGTTAGATTAATGGTTGAAATCAAACTTTGATGCTTGTTATCTCATAATTAGATTTTCAGACGTCAGCCTGGATTTCACACAGGGTCACAAATGTTCACACTTTCCACAGTGATCAGTCCACTAGGGGCTTCAGTCTACAGGGTCATAACAGGGTCTTCCTAATAGCCCAGCTGTAGTAGGACATGGATACGCCCCCCGAGGCTATTATATCTGAAGAGGGCGTGTGCCAGAAAGGGGTTGTCAATCTTAATTACGCACCCGTGGCTCCCGTGGGACCTGTCATTTGCACTGACACCATTGTATATGTGTTACAAGGCCAAGACATCCAAAGCTGTTCATCTGAAATACGAGAAATCTACATCATGTCTTGGCACAATGTGTTAAAGCTTAGCAGATGGTGTAATTCAGGGCTTATTGAAAGATTAGAATCTTGAGGAAATCTGATGATGGCCTAAACCTGTATATGTGATTCTGGATTGTAGTCGAAGGCATGTGTTAAGAACAAGTTTTTTTAAGTTCAATCAGCAATGACGGTTCATTTAAGGAAAGTGTCTTATGTTACGCAAAGTGCACAAAAGATTTCCACGCTGACTGCAAAAAAAGCATCTATGAATTTGAATTAATGTGGAACAGCATCCCAGTAAGTTGTGCAGTGGTGCATAAAACGACTGTATTGTGTTTTGGGATCAGCTGACTGCCATCTGTCACGCTGCTGCATACATATAATATTCTTGATAACTAACAAGAAAATGCTATTGTGTACAACACTGCAAATGGCCACTGCACTGTGAATAATGCTCAGAAGGGTATAGCTGTTCTTCTTTTCTTACTGTTCACTTTAGTACCACTGAAATTAAATACTTGTATTTTTACTCAATTACAATCTGGAAGAAAATAAAATCTTATACTCCTTTTTTTTTTTTTTTTTTACAATGTGGCATGGCTTCTAGAACTTGTCCCAGTTTAAATTCAAGTATAATTTCTCAGTAAAACTTGCTGCTTACACTTGCACATCACTCTGTGTTTGTCATATTTAGATCATGTGAGGGGCCCTTCTGACCTGTGGTTTCTTTGTTTTGCAGCTTTAGCAGTTAAATGTTGAACTGAGACTTTGACTGTGTCATAGAGCAACTTCATACACTTCATATATTTAATAAATGGCAATTATACAAATAGTTGTATTTTTGACCAGATATCGTAATAACGTACACATTTATGCTACATTTTCATTTTTATGTGTTCAATTTCTCCACAGTCATGGCTGACTTTTGCTCCTGTGGCCGACCAGACGGCACAATATCTGCAAGTCTCTCTAAATCTGGTCAACTGGCTGTCGCTAGTCTATGTAGTGGTTGCTATCTTCTTCAGTCTGATCACAACATGGGTGCTGGACACACTGGGACTGCGCTTCTCGGTATGCACAACATACTCTCAAAATTAATTGAATATGGTTTACCAGCTGTTATGAAAATATATATATTTTTAAAGGTATAATAACTATAGTTTTTGTCAAATACCATTGTTAAAGCTGCGGTTGGGAACTTTTGATGCTCTGGCGGTTAATAAACAGAACTGCTTGCGTCTTGCAGAAGAACATAGTAGCCGGAACTACTTCTCTCTGTTTATGTCTATGAAGAATCACAAAGGTACTGGGTTACTCCGCCGCGGTACCCCCGAAGCAATCTAAAATAGTCCGAATATAAACACTTATTATAGGTGCATCCTAGTGATTCAGGACAAGCCAAAAACACGGTTTGGAAAATGGATTCATGGTGTACTCGCTTATTATATACATTTTTCTACATTTTGACCACAAACAAAGTTACGGACCGCAGCTCAGATTGGTTGTTTTTTACCGGGAGCGGATGGCTTTCTGCAAATGGCAATAGGACCACTGGGAGGGATTATTTTTCACAGATTATCTGTCTCATATTCTACTGTCAGGACATAATGACAGGTTTAAAAATATGTAAAAAATATATTTTTACAAAAGTTCCCTACAGCACCTTTAAAGTTATTTTTTTTAATAAAAAATAATTAATCAGTAATGCATCTTTTTTGGCATTGATGACTTATTTCACAGTTATATTGTAAATATAAGAAAGTAAAGGAAAAAGTATGGTTTGTTGTGACAGCATGCCAAATTACATATAGGCCTATATAAACGGTAAAGGTTTATATTGGCTAAAGGTCAAATGAAATTCACTTAAGTAAATAATCATAGGCTATGTGTTTCAATTAAATTAGGTGTTTGTTCCAAATCATCTGTAAGCCTACCAACCTGCAAACTCACAGACTTCACTTTGTTCTTGACGTGCAAAAACCTTTGTTTGTAACATTTTGTCTTGATGGTAATAAGATTCACTTGTTCTGACTGCCACCTAGTGGATATCTCACTTCAGTTCATTTGTTTTTCAGTAATGTAATAATAAAATATGATGAAACACACTTAAACCAAGTGGGGAAATAAAATGTTATATTAAAGGCTATATATTGGGCTAAATTACATCATTATATTAAACCTAGCCGCAACGAGCGTGCACGTGCAAGCAAACCGATTTTCACGACGACCAACAATTTTGCGACTTATTCTAATTCTGAATTACAAGTTAACGTACTTTTCATTTGCAATCAAATTATTTTGCTAAAAAAAATGCAATACTTTTTTAAATATAAAAAATAATTATTATAATTGTGTTATATAAAATGCTTGCTATAAAAGAGTTATCAATTTGATCCTATTAGGTCATTTATTTACTTAACAAATGTATTCATATTAAATGTTTAAAAAGTCAATTTCAGCACAGAAACACACTTTTATACTTTTCTTTCTTCCTATCTTCTGAAACAGCTAATCATGGGCTCATGGCTCAACATGTTGGGCGCTATCCTGCGTGTCATTGGCGTGTTGAACTGCATCCCTGAGTGGGCCATATTCCCTATGGTTATGGGGGGGCAGACGCTCTGCGCCCTTGCCCAGCCTTTGGTCATCTTTGCCCCCACCAAGCTGGCAGCTATCTGGTTCCCTGATCACCAGAGGGCCACAGCTAACATGATGGCTTCCATGGGTAACCTTTTTTACAGCTCGTATCTTATATGGTATTTCAGGGCCTTTAGCCTAACTTACTGTAGAATGGTAATAATCTTCTCTTTTTTTATCCAGCCAATACTGTTGGGCTGCTCTTAGCGAATATCTTCTCTCCGATGATAATTAGTTACACCAGTACTCTTTTCAAGCTGGTAAGAACTTGGTGGCATAAGAATTGTATTTCTTGTATTATGTACATCCTAACTGTCCCGCTGTCTCTCTGACTTGTAGCTGTTGATATATGCTATACCTGCCATCGCAGCCTGTTTTCTAGCAACAGTGGGGATCTGTGAACGCGTCCCCCCGACACCCCCCTCTGCCAGCATGGTGACCTCCAGCTCTGAACCTTTTCTACACGGGGTCAAACTGGTACTCCACAGTTTTAAACAAACTGACATGACAGCTTATTGCATGAGTGCATTTTTCGAAAACTTATGAAATATATTGTCTGACCACAGGTGACTCTTGTCAGTTTGTCCTGCTGTCTGAGATTCACCGCACTTTGTCCCTTTTATTTACAGCTACTGACAAACAAAGCATACATGGTCCTGCTGGTGTGTTTCGGTTCAGGAATAGGGGTATTCACTTGCTTTTCCACCTTGCTGGAGCAGATACTTTGTGTCAAGGGCTACTCAAATGTAAGAACCCAAAAATAATTTACCCACATTTACCTCAAACCATAAAACCAACCTGTGTTATAATATGTTAAATAACTAGAAAAAAGCTTAAACTCAGCTAACTCAAAAACTAAGTTTGCTAACTTTGAATGCTGGATTGACAAAGCCTTGACTTATACATTTAAAAAACATAGCATTAAATATTGCACTACCTAAGAAAGCTAGATAGATAGATGGAAGGATTATATAAACATCACTTTCATTTGCATGTCAGATCTGTACAGTATTAGTAATCTTAGATTTGTGTCTCTACATGTTTAATGTGGCAGGACTTTGCAGGACTGTGCGGTGCAGTTGCTATTGTATTCGGTGTTGTGGGTGCTTTTCTCCTCGGCCTGTACGTGGATAAGACCAAGAGGTTTACAGAAGTCACTAAGATAAACATGTGTCTGACATCCCTGGGCTGCTCTGTTTTTGCTGTGGTGAGTAGAGTAATGATTTCAGCATTGTTAAAGTGTGTTTGACCTGAGATGTCATCCTGCTGTCCGTCAGGTTTCCCAGTTAAGCGAGCAGAAGGTCATCATTGGTGCAGTGTGTGCGTGGTTTGGATTTTTTGGGTACTCTGTATATCCCATTGCAATGGAGCTCGGAGTTGAATGCTCGTACCCTGTGGGTGAAGCAACATCCTCTGGATTGATCTTCGTGTCTGGGTAAGGTTTTTATTAAGTGTTTAACAAAAACTTGCTTAAACTTGTCTCTTAAAAGAATAGTTCACCAGAAATGTATTTACCAAAATAAACTTAATCACTTTCGGACCTTTCTTGATCAGTTTGTTTCTTCATCAGAACACCTTTGGAGAAACCAATGATCACCAATGCATCCTCTGCAGTGAATGGGTGCCATCAGCATAAGAGTCCAAACTGCTGTAAAACATTAATCCACACTACTTCAGTCCATATATATATATATATATATATATATATTATTATTATTTTTTTTTTTTTTGTTAAAAAAACGTTTAGTAACTAATATAAACTAAAAATAGATTCCTCTATCCATAATTTTGTTTCTCCAGTAAAAAAAAAGTAATCTTGTCTGAATCAGAAGAGAAATATGTATTGTACAGATCATGCATGCACTGTTTAACAAGTGATAACAGACCAAAATAGTTCAAAGCAAATATGCTGGTGGATTTTGACGTGAGAGGACAAATGGAGATCGACTTTTTACTGGAGGAAGTATTAATAGGGATGGTGTAAAATTCAAATAGTCTTAAATATAGATTTGTTTCTCACAAACACAGCTTTTCACTTCAAAAGACATTAAATGTCTTTTGACATTTAAATAAACAAATAAACTTGAATTAAATGATGGACTGTAGTCATGTGGATTATTATTTTTATCAGCTGTTTAGACTCTCATTCTGACGGCACCCATTCACTGCAGATTATCCATTGATAAGCAAAGTGACATAATACTACATTTATCCAAATCGTTCTCATTAAGCAGCAAACTTATTTACATCTTGGTTGGCCTGAGGGTGAATATATCTGTAGCAAATTTTCATTTTTGTGCTAACTATTCCTTTAAGATTACTAACATCTTATAGACTTAACTGATGTGTTTCATGTGATGTTTAATCAGACAAATTCAGGCCGCCCTTTATCTGCTCCTGCTACAAGCTCTGGCCAAACCAATGGTAGATTCTCCATTATCTGTATGTGCTGCTGGAGCAGATGCCAATTTGAGCTGGACAGGTGAGTAATCTTTGAAATATTTCACATACTAGATATTAACAGAAAGATAGCATGCAGTGTTCTGTACAGTAAATGGTAAAAAGCATGGCTTTATTCTTGTGGCAATAGTTTCCTCTCCTCACCGTGTCACGACTCCCATCATGCTTTGCAAATCTAGTGTTGCTGGTTATTGCACTAGTTTCACATCCTCTTTCCACATAAACTGAATCCAATGTTGGTAGTGAAAATGCTCAAAATGGGAACACGTCCACATTAATCCAGCCTTCCGGCTTTTCCTGGTCGCTTGATGCCTTGATGAATTAATGATAGAGTTGGGCTGAGCTCCAGGCATTCATTTGTTTCCCTCTCTCTCTTGCTCTTTATCCTAAATGTACACACAGTGCCAGTGCTGGTGATGGCAGGCCTGTGTACTCTGGGCACCTGCTGCTTTGTTGGCTTTTTCCACACGGATTACCGGAGACTCCGTGCGGAAGCCACAGCCTCACCAAATACAGAGACAGACCAATCAACAGGAGGAGACACCTGGGCAAACAGCATTGATGCATAAAGGGACAGACTGATCTAACAGCAAGAGAAACCACTAATGACAGTGTTAAGTACACTTTAGGAAGTCTTTTACCTCATTAACACTGGAAATATTGCCTTAAATCCTCAGACGTGGTACCAGTTTAACCGCAATTAATGTTACATAAAGTCAAACCAAGACCAAATGTTGTTTCATGCAATTTTAATCTAATCTAGTTTTTATTGTAATACAGGGTACAGGGATTTTTTTAACTATTTTTACCTAATGCATTAATAATTATTTTACGGTGTAGTTATTTGATGAGGTACATGTGTTGTTGGATTTTTAAAGTTGGAAACTAAGGCTATTATTTATATTATGAAAGTAGAGATATATATGAGTGGAACAAAAATTCTTTAGGACTAACTTTCTACCTTAAAAGTATGTGCATAAATAAAGAGCTATTTGATAAGAATAACTGCTGTGGTTTAAAAACAAAAACAAAATTGCACATTTTCTTCCCAGACTTGCAATTGTTTAAAACATTTTAGAGAATTGAGAGAAAAAAAAGTGCCAATTACCATTTGTTTTATCATTATACTATGATTAAAACTGTGGTATTGATGCAAAATATTGCAGCTTTATGAAATACTTCTGATTGGTCTTTGTGTGGTCAAAATGTTTTTTTTTTTTTTTTAAATGACCACTAAACTGTACATTTGTCTATTAACTCTTTCGTTGCTAATTTTCTCTCTCAGAACTCTTATGGTCTTCTCTCTCATTTAAGTGAAGTATTTTCAGTTCTGATCAGTATTTAATTTCCAATTATTTATTTATTTAGCAAAGTAAGTGTGACAGTGTACAGTAAGATAGGCTTTTACAATAACCCCAGAGGACTGCTCAGGAACCATTTAAATCATTATCATTACCCATTCCTGCTAACTTGACCAAAACGTTAGTTTTTATGTAAATAAAATCAATTATACAAATCAAAGACACTGTTTTTGGAAAGTCATTTTTTACTCAACATACTCGTCATCTCATACATTTTATCATAATTGTATGAAGAGTTCACAAAGGACTTAAAGGACCAAAAATGATCATGTCCAAATCCTCTTAGATGCATACAAGAACACCACAGGAAGCAGATTTTTTTCCTTTTTTTTTAATTTTGTATTTTTGTTTAAAAAAAAAAAAAAAAAGGAGGGGGGGGGGGGGGGGAGTCTTATCCAAAACATGGCATTACAGTGGCTAAAGAGCGCAGTCTGCTATACAGAGGCACACCATTGAGAATGCAGAATTACTTGTAACCCAACTCGACTCCAATCAAAATGACATAAAACGCATAAAAACAAGTTTCAAACCATGGCTGCTTGAGTAAAACACTGCTCTTTATCATGATTTCCTAAACACAAAGCATTTTAAAAGACCTACACTTACCACAGAGCCGATAACAATAGGTTAAAACAAAATGAAAAGAAAAACAGAAACAGAAACACTACACAAACATATCAAGGGCCAAAAAAGGGTCAGACATTTCCCATTTTCACTACTTACAAAACAACCATCTCCAATGATCCTGATGGATGTCACTAAATCTTGAAATGCCACATAAACAGGCAGGTGTGACAGTCTGAAGTGATGCATTGTGGGATTTCAGAGCTGAAGGGCACAGAACTGCTGGTAAACGGTCAGGATATGATGGTCGAGCTCAGCAGTAAACAGCAGGTTCTCAAGGGTGCCCATATACTGCTGGATGATCACATGATGCTGTGGACAACAATGGATATAGAAGGGTATTAATAAGAGATGTTTAAATGACCAACTATACACATAGTACAGACCAGCAGACATGTGGATCAGGACTACCATGAGGAAGATCTGCTGCAGCCTCTCGATGCAGTTCTTGTACCAGGTGGTGTTGATGTCTACGCCGCTCGTTTCACAGCGAACCAGGTGCTCAGTCAGTAACATAATGAAGCGCTGAAAGAAAAAGAGATAACAGCAGTTCTTTTGTCATCTCTTAGCTCCAGGCACTGTCTTCAAATATCATAATGAAACACAAAAGACACCGCGAGAGAAAAAGACATGAAAAGATGAATGTTTATTATTTCCTGACAAATAGGAACAAGGTGTAAAAGGGGTTGTGACATTAACAAGGACACATATTTTGCAGCTTTTATTTTATGTATTCATGAAGCCTGTACATAAAAAAAAAAGATTAACAAAAAAGCTCAGGATAAAATGGATCTGCATTGTCATGGACGCACCTGGAATATAACAAGGAAAAGGTTCTTCTGTTCGCTCTGGGCCGACTCTACTTTCTCCTGCAGCCTCTCGATCTGTTCCTCCAACTGACCCTCCTCATCCTCACTGTTCTTCTCCATGTCCTCTTCATCGCCGCTGTCCGGCTGCTACAGGAAGAGAGAGACTTTTCAGATCTCAAACACATAAGGCTCCAGCACTCTCATTAAATAATGGGCATTACTCTGTATCAGGCTTTAACATTAGTTGTTTATAGAAAAGCTTTATTTTTAAAAAACCCCACACATCCTCAGTACAGTCATCTCAATCAAATATTCTTAAACCAAAATTTTGGCTGCAAGCTCTAAATACTTGACTGCTTGTGAAAGTACAAATTTGTTGTTTTATTTTTAATCATTAATAAATCGATAAAGACCTGAAGAAAGCCAATGTTTTAAATGGCACATAAAAATAATCTTAATATTTTTAAAGCACAGGTATCATTAAATATACATACATATTAAACATTAAAATAAAAGGTATAAAATATGAAAATATCAAATAACTGTTTTAATAGGTTATGATGTTTGTTTGTAATATGTTGAAAATTGTGCTGTCAAAATTGGCGAGTTAACGCAGGCAATTCATTTTAAACAATTAAAAATATCTAGCACAGAGGCAGACCTAGGGTAAGCCGTCTCACGCACAACTGCTGCTTCGGTCTCTTTTTTTACTTGACAAGAATTGCGTTTATTTAGACAAAACATCTTTTTGACCACATCAAATAGGACTAGGCATATGGCGGTATGACATTTTAATGTTCCGATCAATTGCTAATGTTTTTATCGCGGTTTACATCACAGTATTGAAATTTAGTTGCAAAAAAAAAATAACAAAAATTGTCAAACTATTATAGATTTAATAACTTTCTTATAACAGAAAAACTTAACATTTACATAGAATAAATACACAAAAGTGTATGACTTAAAGATTAAAGTCAAAAAGAATTATAAAAGACCGATAAGTAACACTTACAATATGATCTTATTAGTTAACCCTAGTTAACGCATTAACAATTAATAATCAAATTACAGAATAACGGCACGTCGTTACTAGTTGTAACCAAAAAAATGAAATAAAATAGATGATAGTAATAATAAACTACAATATGAATATAGTTAAATTCAGATATAATCTGAAACACAATAAATAAAAATAAAGATTCCAAGCACCATACTATGTGGTTTGAAATACGTTTACTATGTATAAGAAATACATTTTCTTCTGAATGAGAGTAGTTTTTGTAGTGTCTGGGACTCTAGGTAGGATGTAAAAAAAAAAAAAAATGCTGTAATCCTCCTCTACAGCATATGTCATCTCAGACACCAATTCAATGCTGTGGCTAGACATTGTGACCAACCAGAAGCCAAATTTCCAGTTGTCCATCTGACTATCCTCACTAGTTGCTGGATGAGAAAGTGTGTTGTCTTATAGCAGACACCTACATTATTACTACAACAACCAATATTGACATTCCAGACACTGTCTGCAACTGCACAAACAAATGATGCAATGTAATCCCTTACTAAAGTAACAGTGAAGTAAAGGCGATCTCAAAGATCAGAAAAAATCTAATCAGACTGCAGTGTGGTTTGAACAAAAGCTCACATGGACAAGCGTCTTATCAGTCAAAAATATTTTCTCTCTACCTTTTTGTTTTGTTGCTTCTCCAGCTTTACTTTTGCCTCATCCAACTCTTTCTGAATCTTCTGCACGTGTTTGTTCATCTTCCGGATGGTAGAATGTAGAATCTCCCACACATAAAACCTGCATTGACCCAATGAACGTAAATCAGTTACAGCTGCAGTGACCTCACCTACACAAGTAAGTGTGTTCTGCAGGTTTACCTGGTGAAATCATGAGCCATTTCGGGAGAAAATATCCAGTTTGCCACAGCTGCACAGTCCACAATCTGGGTCCGTATCAGCTTGTCCACCAACACGGAGATCATCTGAAAGAGCACAATGACAGCATGAGCTCTCATAAAAGCCATGGCAAGCGTGCGCACAATACAACATGATGTCTGAATGACCCCACCTGAGGATGGTTCCTCCAGAAGTCATACAGAACCCTGAGGATGTGCAGCTTCCCCTCATCGCTGTCCGTAAGGGTCTTCAGAACCTCATGGAATCTGAGAGAGAAGAGAACAGCACCTGAGCATTTTACAAGCATTGATACGTTCTCAATGATTTGTATTTTAGCAGTTAAAAGCAGTGTTTGTGAGCAGAAGGAGAAGGAGCACGGAGCCAGCTGCTGGCAGGCCTGTGTGGGGTTTGGCAGGAGATACTCACTTGGCCAGGGCACTGAAGGAATGACTGGAAGACTTTGCAGCCAAATGGAGCAGCGTCTGCAGGAACACTTCAATCTTTAGAGGGTTGAAGCCATCACCCTCATCTGGATAGAAATCATACAGAAAACCATGCATTTACATTCACTCATTTAGGAGACGCATTTATCCAAGCAATATACAAAACGCGGAACATCTAGCAATCTGTAATAAGAGCCAAATATACTCAATGCACAATGCCAAGTTCCAAGTATACTGACAAAATTCTGTGCTTTTATAAGTTAACTGCAAACAGTGGTAATGAGCAATTGTTACCTTAAAGAGCTACTTCTACACAAGTTGTAATTTGATCTTGATCTTTGTCTTATGTTGTTAATGATGATGATTCTTACAAGTTTACATTAGCTCAGAGAAGAGTGTTAATGTCTGGCTTCACTGCAGCTAATATATATATATATATATATATATATATATATATTATATATATATATATATATATATATATATATATATATATATATATATATATAGCAAGTATGGTTTACACCTAACATGAATACATGTTAGAAGATTCTGGCTGCTTTCTTTTCATAATACTGTTTGTTTAGAACCCAGCACTGCGAGGATTAATGGGACTAGAATACAAACTGTTCCCTAGTGGAGTAAAATAGTCCAAGATTTAAAAGAGAGGTTTTAAATTGAAGGTGTATTATTCTGTCTGGCAATTTGCTGCAGTGGTTTATTTGTATGTTCCTTTTAAATTACCCTGAAGTATTATTCAATGTACTTGTGTTTGTTTGTGTGTTTGTTTCTTTTTTTTGTTTCCTTTTTTTTTCTTCTTAGTATTTACCGTCATTTAAGGTGTGTATTTTAATGTTATTAAAAAAATAAAACAAAATAGCTACTTCGACCTGATTTAAACCATAGAAATTAGTTTTGTAGGACTACGCAGTTATTGCCTTTAATTTCACATGCTTACAGTTAATCTTTTATTTAAGGACAGTTCTCTGTAGTTTCAACCCAATTCAAAAACAAAAGCTGAATGCTTATGTCTGTACCATCTATTTTTGTATTGAATGTAGGCTACCTAATGTGCAGTTACTGCTGTTAGTTTCAGATGGTTACAGTTATTGTTTTCAATAGCCTATTTTATACCAAATAAACATCTTGTTTATGCACAACTTCCTTTCTTGTTTGTTGCTTAAAAAGAAAATCGGAATCGGCCAGTTTGCTTGTAAAAAATCGGTATCGGCCATGAAAAATCATGATCGGTGCATGCCTAATTAACTTTTCTACATTCATAGTTTTTAAAACAATTTATTCCTGTAACGGCAAAGCTGAATTTTCAGCAGCCATTACTCCAGTCTTCAGTGTCATGTGATCCTTCAGAAATTATATTACAGTGACTTTTTAAAGATTTAATGAAATGTATATACACATGCATTATGAATTGCAAAAATAAATATTAAATGTTATAAATATTTAGCTCATTTATTGAATATCTCTAACAATTATGTATTTAAATTCAATAGAAAGCCCTAGACAAGGGATCCACAACTCGGGACCTCAAGACCCACTCTCCTGCAGAGTTTAGCTCCAAAACCAAACACACCTGAACAAGCTAATCAAGGTCATCAGTATTACTACAAAGTAGGGCTGCACGATGTGTCTTTTAAGCATCGATATCGAATTACTAAACTGCACTTCTACAACATTGTTAATTTCAACATTTAGGCTATAGCCTTCATTGTTGAAATCAAAAGTTGTACAGTATTTGTTAACATAGTTATTGTACTGTGAAGTAACATTATCAAACAATGAACAGCTGTGTTTTTATTAAGAAAATTGTAACAATTTGATGTTTTACAAAAAATAATAAAGATAAACAAAGATTAATATAGTAACAAAAGTATTGCTCGTGGTAAGTTCATGTTAGTTAAGATTTTAATTCAAACCATATCCTAAAGTTACAAACAAATAATTTACTCAAATTTAAATACTCTGATGTTTAAATCATTTAAAATGAGAATGTAAGTGTGCTCACCCCATTTTTATTTGTAAGAAAAAATTGGATTAGATTTCATATAGCAATTTATAAAAATCGCAGAAAAATAAAATATCGCAATGTCATTTTTTCCAAATATCCTGCAGCCCTACTATAAAGTTCCAGGTAGGTGTTTAAACCAGGTTGGAGCTCATCTCTGCAGGAAAGTGAAATCTCAAGTTCCAGAGTTGAGGACCCCCACCCTAGACTAAGTTTTGGACTATGATTGGCAAGTGGCTTAAATGTCATATGAGACCAAAAGGCAAGACCCACCATCGTCATCATCCTGGTTTGGATTAGGGACATCTTTTAGAACAATAAGAATCTCCTCATTAGATGCCCGGTTTTTGATGGCATTACCCACTATAGTTGTCATAGCGAATCCTGGTAATGAACCTGAAACAAATTAAAAGACAAGCAACATTACACAACAGTATCACCAAACTACACTGAAATATAATATAATACAGCTGCAAAATAAAACAGTGGAAGTGGTCAGTTGTCACTATGAGAAAGTAAAATCAAAAGACATGTATACATGTATGCATACAAATATAAATGTATACATTGAATCAGATGTGTTCGTGAGCATGAACATACTGTCAGCCTCCTCTCCGTATTTATAGCTACACACAGGGTTAGCCGGGATCAGCGCAGAGAAACTCGGAGGAACAATGTCCACTATCCTCTGATGGTATGACAACCTGCAGGTTCATAATCAAGGCAAATGTAATAAACATAACAGCATGCATGGACTGGGTCCAATTGGCAATAATAAAAAGCAATGCAACTTAATAAAGAGATGTGTGAAATTTACCTCATACACTTTTCCAAAACCTCTTTAACAAACTTGGGTTTAGGTTTTTCAATATCTTGAGTCAAGCAGTCAGCCCTGAGACATCAAAATTCAATGCTTATATAAAATAGACAACTTTTAGACAATACACATCCTGTACAAATAATTCCCAGAGGAAACAGCTCATCCTCACCAGTCATCCCAGCTCCATCTGAACTGGAAGTTACTCAGATGATGGGAGAACCAGTTGATGAGCCTGAAACCATATAATGCATTATATTAAAGAAACATTAAAGGGACAAAAGCTTTGAAGATTTTCAAGCCTCTTTGAAGTCAATGTTGCCAACATTTCTTTTTTACTGTAGTAAGAAAAGTTTTAATGAGGATTAAATTCAAAGTCTCTTAACAGACTTAAATTCAAAGTCTCTCTCAGGATGAGATATTATTATTTAAAATCAATGTAGTTTAATGAAGAGTTCACCCAAAACCTGTACAAGTTTCTTTCTAATGTTGAACACAAAAGTGGTTTTGAAGAACCAAACAGTTGTTGGTCCTTACTCACTTCTATAGTTGTGAAAATAGTACAGTTGAAGTCAATGGGGACCATAAACTGTTTAATTAACTGCATTCTTCAAAATATCTTCTTTTATGTTCAACATAAAAAAAAGAGACTCATACAGGAGATACGGGAACGACATGAGGGTAAATGAGTATATGACAATTTTCATTTTTGGATGAACTATCCCTTTAACTATTCAACTTCAAACTGAAGACTCACCGGTCTACGCAGGTTGTGTTCATTGTGTCCAGCCTCATATACATCATTTCTGTGGCTTGAGCAAGCTGAACAATGGCAGGTTAAAGAAAACTACACCAGTAGGGGACACTTATGTTACCAAAAGTTTAAATTTGAGAAATTGCTTGGGCATAGTGTGAAGGAGGAATCAGTTAAAAACACAAATGGTTTTCAGTCAGTATGAAGGATACAACTTGTGGTAAAGAGCCCGGTTGCAGTTTGCAGAGCTCAATGAGTAATGCAGTGTACATGACATCAATGTGAGGAGGACCCGGCAGCTGGAATAACTCACCAAATATCACCTACAAAAGATACAGATACAGCATTACACTGAAATATCTTAAAGCACTATTCAGACGGGACTAGTTTTCTAAACTATGCTTGAGTTTCGTTTCTCGTCACCCAACGTCCATGTTTTTCATGTACCAATGATGACAGATTTATTATCTCCGTTTTGTACATCGCAGAGATCATATGCTCTGTATGTGTGCATTGCATATAGTCATTCGGACGGATTCCCATTAGTTAGTATAACCACAGGTTTACTACAAGTACCATGGTTAAGCTATGATATTACAGTAGACTACAGTAGTATTACGGTTTTAATTTATTTTATTATTTCATCTTTGGCATGAGGCAAACATATTAAAAAATACATGCAATAGCAAGAGCATCGGTGATAGTTCATGTGTGCCAAAACACACAATGAAATGTGTTGTGAAAAAAATCTTGTCTGCAATCACAGACATTCGAAGAGCATCACAATTTGCCAAAAAACAGTAGGTAATTATTACAGAGGTTGTTACTGATGCGGCAGATTCGGACAGGATTAAAACCACAAAGACAACGACCCCCTGTAAAAATAGTCCTGTCCTAATAGGGCTTAAGTGCCAATTTCCCGCACTAACAGTAACTAATTAACAGTAGCTAACATTTACCATATAATAAAATAAGTGAAAGTGACATGACATACAGCCAAGTATGGTGACCCATGCTCGGAATTCGAGCTCTGCCCTTTAACCCGTCCAACTAGTGCGCACGGATAGTCGAACATTCAAATATTCATTCTGCTCTAATTATTTGATGAAGAAAAATATTTGATTTTCGCTATACTTTTGCTTGCCATAAAAATAAATAAATAAATAAATAAATAATTCACAATAAAACCTAATTCGGTCACTTTCTGTGATTCTCCACGGCATATTTGAAGATGTATGCAAGCAAAAAATAATTAAAGGTGCTGTAGGGAACTTTTGTAAAAAAAAAATATTTTTTACATATTTATTAAACCTGTCATTATGTCCTGACAGTAGAATACGAGACAGATAATCTGTGAAAAAAAATAAAAATAAATAAAGCTCCTCTGGCTCCTCCCAGTGGTCCTACTGCCATTTGCCGAAATTCATCTGCTCCCGGTAAAAAATAACCAATCAGAGCTGCGGTCCGTAACTTTGTTTGTGTTCAAAATGTAGAAAATTGTATATAATAAGCGAGTACACCATGAATCCATTTTCCAAACTGTGTTTTTGGCTTGTCCTGAATCACTAGGGTGCACCTATAATAAGTGTTTAGATTCTGACTATTTTAGATTGCTTCGGGGGTACTGCGGCGGAGTAACCCAGTACCTTTGTGATTCTTCATAGACATAAACAGAGAGAAGTAGATCCGGATACTATGTTCTTCCGCAAGACGCAAGCAGTTCTGTTTATTAACTGCTAGAGCGTCAAAAGTTCCCTACCGCAGCTTTAATGAATGAATAAGAAATGCGGTCTTCTACAGTACTTCAAATATGCCGTGGAGAATCACAGAAAGTGACCGAAGCTCTTCACAAAACTTATTCGCTTAGCACACCGTTAGCACACACACGAGCGCATTTTCTCCACGGCCTACCTTTTTGTTAACAGACTAAGGGGCCGACTTTCCCCCAATCATGTTTAGCCTACATGCCTTTGTTTCTTAACAAGAACATGTAAAACAATAGAAAAAAAAAAAACAAAGCAAAAATGATTTGCTGACAGTTTAAAAGTTTCAAAGTTAAGTGTAGGCTACATTCTATAGCCTAATTGCTGCAGGCTGCTTTATTTTATTTGCTTTATTTTTTCTTTGTTCACTGGTTTTAATCTGTACTTCTGTTTGTTTGCACGCATTGTTAAAGGTTTTCAGCTACAAAACACGATGTGTAATGTTCAAGCTTATTGTGTGTAAGCTTGCTCAAAAATGACGGAAAACAATAAATGTTGATGTAAATGTCTGTCTCATTAAACTTAATTTAAATAAACAAATATTAGAATATTCGTTTTTTGTGAGCTTAAATATTCAAATGTGATAATTGTGGAAAATGCCCATCCCTAGTGAACACACACACACCATGAACACACACCCGGAGTAGTGGGCAGCCATTTATGCTGCAGTGCCAGGAAAGCAGTTGTGGTATTGAAGGTGGAGAGAGTGCTGTATATACAGCATCACATTCTTATTTACCTCCACAATGTGGTAGTTAAGGGGAATCTTGTTTTTTCCAGGGTAGCTGAGCAATTGAGCAGCACTGTGAAAGAGCAAAAAAAAAAGAAAGGGGGAGAGAGAGGAAAAAAATAAAACAGTTGAAATATGGTAAGCCAAGTTTCAAATAATACTAAAAGCAAAAAGTAATGCTATAAGTATACGCAAAGGACTGACCAGGTCTTCCTCTCTCTCCAGTGAGACTTGATTATGCAGTGCAGGTTCTCCTCAATCACAAAGCGCTCAACTGAATGACTTCCTGGCATCACTGGCCCCTGACAACAGACAACAAACACACTTACATATACAAACAGCATCCACAAGAACACATCTTAAGCATATTGAAAATGAATAAAACTGAATATTCATTACAGTTCAAAAGTTTTGGGGTCAGTGGGATTTTGTTTTGTTTTTTGTTTGATGACAGGAAAGGCATGTATAATGTTACAAAAGATTTCTATAGCAAACAAATGCTTTTGAACCTTTTATTCATCAAGGAATTCTGAAAACTATGTAACGTCGTTTCCACAAAATAATAAGCAGCACAACTATTTTCAACACTAATATTAAAGAATTTAATTAAAGACCATTAAAAGTTTAAAAAGACCATTAAAAATGATTTTAAAGGATTATGCCTTTTTTCCTCCGATGTCCCATTAGATCCAGCTGAAAAATAAGGACTAGATTTGAATCATTACTGCACCTCTGGGGCATCAGTGTAGTCGAACATGCGGAAGACGACGTGGGGCATGGGGTAGACGGCGTCATCAGAGTGGGCTGGAGGTGTAAAAGGGGGCAGGTTGTGCTGCAGGGCTTCACACAGCACGCTGTCAAATGCAATATAAGGCCGCAGGATGTGACGCTCCTGCCAGCGGTCTTTCTTCAGCTTCTGAACCTGAGCCCAGAGACAGTCCAGATACTACGCAGAGAGACAGAGGAAATTAATTACAGTGAAAGGACAGAGAAGCTCTCAACTGCTGGGTTGTAGGTCTGTTCTGATACGGTCACGGAAAAGAAAAAGGGAGGGAAATTATAAATAAAATAAAAAATTGTATATATAAAAACACATACACAGAATGAATCAAATGTGATAAAGAGAAAGCTCCTCCCAAACCTTTTTTTTTTTTTGTTAATGTCAAAAGTTGTGCATCTAATAAAAACTCTATGGAAGTTGTGCAAATTCATGTCACTTGGTTGAAGAAGCTAGTGGGAAAGCTAGACAAACCCATCTTCAAAATAAATTAATAAATTAATGAAAAATACAACCCAAACAGCATTAACAACTGCATTGAGAACAACTGTGATTGATATTTTGTTAGTTCTTATAAAGTGATAAGTCTGGATGAAGGCTGTTTTCTGACTCTAACCTCTTCCTGTGGGTGGGGCTTTTCTGCGGTCCACACCTGGAGCATAGGAACATGAGTCTTTTGACGCCGCCTGTAACAAAACCCAAATCATGACATTTCACAGCAGACTCTGTATTATCTGTAATCTTCTTGCATAACATCCTAATATCAACAACAACAAAAAAAAGATACAAGTTAGTTTTAAAGACAGCATGATATCACAACCAACACATTTTTCTATCAGTACACACACAGAGAAGTTTTTTTTATCCCTTTAAAGCCTAGTGTATCAGATTCAATTCAATACACTAAGGCTTCTAAATTATACTCAATCAAAACTTTGCTAAAAACTTAATTCTTAACTCCTTAATTCTGTCATCTGGTTGATTATAGTAGCTATATGCTTATACTTTTTATAAGTAAATACCTTTTAGCAGAACTCTAAACATCTTTTTGCAGTAAAATCTATGATTATTTTTTTTTTTACAAAGTAAGAATAACTTCTATATCGTTACTTACTGTTCAAGACGAACGCTTACTGGACTGGTGCAACCTAAGTGTACTTGATTATCCATATATCATTTATCAGAAATCATGTTAAAAAAAAAAGTATCAAATGACAGATCCTATACATTTAATGAACATTTATTTGTACATAATCATCATTGTATTGCACTGCATTAAGTGTTTTGCATCATATGATCTTTAAAACTGAGCTTTAAAATATGATATTACCCAGACATTATTCTGAGAAATAGACTGACAGCTGATATTTTCATATGCATTTTATTCATGTAATCTACCATTCTATATAGTAAAATAGCCATTAAAAATTAATCTTACCTTGTGGTCATATAATATCCAATTAAAATTGTTTTTTCCCATCCTTGAGTATGAGCTTATTTATATATTTTTTTAGATCTTTTACAACCTTTTTATTTAAAAGTTCAATAAACGCATAGCTATTTATTAATTTTTTTCCAAACTAGTACTTAATATATGAGGCTGTACAGAGTTATTGCAGCCTAGCATGTATCTGATCCTGATGATTCTACATTATTCCTCCACGAATATTACCAGGAAATATACGACACAACAAAAGATAATGTGTTGCAACTTGAGCTTACTGCCATATTTTTGTGCAAATGTAAAGGATTTGAAAGAGGAACCTACTTTAAATATCCTTCAATTTGGTTGAGCAAGCGATCCATTTCCACATCCTTCTTCTCATACAGTTCTTTGCCAACCCAAGGCAGACTGGACAGCACAGCGTACACATACCAGTCAGACCGCACCTGTACAGACACATCTTTCAGCCTCGATTATCTATGTACTGCTATGTACATGGATGCATAGGGCCATGTTCACCTGTGGTATGTCTTCTTCCTGCGTGACACTGACAAAGTTCTCAAACATAGCAACCATGGATGGAGCCGCGATGACATGACAGTTCACCAGGTCACTGAGAAAGCGCACCTGCAGTGCACATGATGAATTAAACCCCATCAAAACTTACAATAAGGTTGTGATGCAGTTTTTTTAATAAACACTAAACAGCACAAACCAAGTAAACAGCCTCAGAGTAAAGGTTTGATTTGAGTGTCTCCTTAAGTTGTCGGATCATGGCCTCCACAAACTCTCCTCCAAAGTTGTAGTTGCGAGCATTGAGAAGTCCCACTAGTGTTGTGTACACAGGTAACTTCTCTGGCAAAAGCCTTGCACTGTTCAAAAACAAATAAAGTGTTATATACACAATATCTGTTGCATAGTGAGATTCACTTTTGAAGCAAAAGGAAACATTGCACATTAAAATACAGGTCACTTACACAGCACATAAGATGCGTAGGATTTTGTTTTTATAATTAGGAAGATCCGCCTCCAGGACACCAGCAAGGCCCTCCAAATTGCTCTCTAAGGAGGACGTACTCTGGAAGAATATAAATTAACCAGTTATTATGTCTAAACTAAAAAAATACAAACTGCATGAGCAATAAGATGTTCTACCTTCTCTCCCACACGACATATCAGTGACTCCAAGCGGTCTTCGATCTCAATGGGTTCAGATGTCCTCCTCCGTTTGTGAGGCTGGGAGCCGGCTGCAATGAAAAACTCAAACGTGAGAGTCTTATAGGTGAACCTTATAGGTAACTAACATTGACCATGTATATTATCCTCGAACAAGTCCGCATGTTTGAAACAAATGAGAACATTTCCTTTAAATCAAAGTGGACGGTGTTATAGCCAAATAACAAAAAAAAGCATAAAATGTCCCTTCTAGCATTAATGAGATCACAATTAGCTGGATTCTGTAGTGTTATTTAAAGACAAATGTTTAATGGTAAATAAAAGTACATGGCAGTTAAGAAAAAGCAATTAAATAGTGCAAAAATAGTGCATTCCGTACTAAATGATCATAATCAAATTCAAAGCGCTTTGTGTACCCGAAAGCTTCCTATCTGTCCGAAAAGTAACATTTAATTGGTTATTTTTAATGCAAATACACTTAATGCAAATAAACAGACTACTTATGCCAAATACACCAGCCTTCGGCTGCCATATTGTCAGAAAGTCTTTCATTTTCAATCATAAGAGTAAACAAACACACAATATGAAAATAAGATAAACTCATGTCAACGTGCATGCTAACATGCTAACTCACTCACCATCACTCTCATCGCTGTGCCTTCGCCTCGACATTTCTCAAATTCAATATTCAGACCGTTGAAATGGTTATGGGAAAAAACGCTACGCATACAGTTTTGGAGCTGTTTTATGTCCACTGAATTGCGTCCAGTAAAGCTTGAAGCTTTGAATGGTAACAACCGTTAGCCACACTAGAAAAGTAAAGGCGGTTGTTTTAAGGAGAGCACATCCGGGCTAACAGCTGCGTCAACGGAAACACGTGTTTTGTTGCGACTCGTCTCGTGAAGAGAAGTCCGATTCAACACCGAGAATCGATTCTTTCGAGAAGTTTGTTCCACACAATTCTAGAAAAACAATTCATTTTTTTTTTTTACACAACTATTGAAGGATTACGATCCCTGGTTGATGCTGAAAAACGTATATTCCTCAGAAACATTTTATTTATTTTAGTTTTTCTCTTTTTACTGCTTTGAACATTTAATGTTTGCAAACGAACGAAAGTTTAGCCTATTAATTGTTCTTGCAGTGTAAAAAAAAACATGCTTTAAAATGTATATTATAATAACTGTGTTTATCGTTAGTCCCAGTCAAGTTTGTTGTAGCTATAATTTACCTTATGAATAGTAATTTAGAATCTGATTCAATTAAAATATCCGATTCAAAAGAGTGAATCATTCGCGAATCGGACACCGGTAGATGCGCCTCATTTTATCTCGACAGCCATGAATCCACGTTTAGTTTCCTTCTATGTTTAGTTTTATTATTAACCCATCAGTATTGTTCAATAAACCGGCCAAGGGTTAACGACATAAATTGCATTAAAAGAGGTTAAACTTCTTTATATGCAGGTTTTAAGGGTGGTGTTTTGTTGTTAAAGTATCAGATTGTGAACTGCGATAGGTAATAGTTGTTTTTTCTCAGTTATTGGAGATTATAATGGCAAGTATGCTTGTTGATTTGGACGTTGAGAGTCTTGGTCCAGAGGTCCATAAAGCGGACAAACCAGACTTTTCAGCAACAAGGAAACTGTACTCTCATGTCAAGAAAATGGTGAGTACAGTGTTGATTTTAAGCCACGCTTATTGATATGATGATTGTGGTGTTTAATAGCAATAACGTTACTTTCCCCATGGTGTTTAGACATTTGCGAAATTTGTGGCATCCAAGAAAGTTCCTCCAGCCTGTGAAAACAGCTCAGCAGCTCTTTGGCACTGCTGTGGACAGCCATTCAACGAGTCATCAACAATCAACAAACATATTGCCAACAACCATGCCAGTGAGATTCACCAGCTGACCACTGAAACACTGGACGAGATGCTCCACCAGACTCACAGCGAGGAAGAGTCCAGTAATGAAGAATCAACAGATGTATCATCCTGGATCCCTAATACAAGCCATATCTCAGAGGATGACCTCATCAGGTACTTAGGTGTATCTGATATCATTTGCTCTTCTTATATGAAGGTTTTTATGGAGTTCCTCTGTTTTAGGGGTCCAGGTGAAGTTCTGCTGTATTACTGCTACCATCAGTTAAATGATCCTCAGATCATTTGTCAGTGGCAGAGAGAGCTTTGTTTAAAACTTAAACTAACAGGCAAGGTAAATAAAAGCAACCACAAGTCATTATTCAGATTTGTTCTAGACTGTTATTGGATTGAGGTTGTTCTTCTCCAGGTACGAGTGGCTACTGAAGGTATCAATGGAACGGTTGGTGGCACCAAAACAGCCACTTATCTTTACATCAAGGCAATGCTGTCACATCCAGCCTTCAAAATAATGCAAGTACAGGATTTCAAGGTAAAGTATCTGTGCCACTGTCCAGGATAACACTGATAAGATGCATAAAATGCAATGCAATAATGCTCATAATAACCAGAGATGTCATCTTAGTGGTGCTTAGAGATTATAAGACTGACTGACAATCAAAGTGGCATATGTTTTTCTGGAAAGAGAAATAATAAAATTTAATTTAACCAAATTTTAAAGTTTTGGCACTTTAGGTAAAGGAAGATGTTAAAGGCATAACATTTGTTTTACAAGATGAAAGATGGGGTCTGAATCCCCTATAAATAGTGTCTTTAATTACCTATGCATTTCACTGACTTTCCCTCAGAAAAGTGAAGGAGGTGCAGCGTGCTTTTCTGATTTGAAGGTTGGTGTTTACAAAGAAATTGTCCCTATGGGTGTAGATCCAGCTATCATTTCCTACAGATTGGCTGGTAAGAGAAACACTTTACAACTTGCTTGATACATAGTAAAATTGTTTGTTCAGTGTGCCTATGTCAATATATAGTTTTTTTGAAGATATTAATACTTATGTTCATTAAAGATGCATAAAGTAATCAAAAGTTACAGTAAATACATTTCTAATGTCAGTTTCAAATGCTGTTCATTTGAACTTACTGTTCATCAAAAAATATCTTACATTTTCCACAAAAATATCACCACAACTGTTTTCAACACTGATGATGATCAGAAATGTTTCTTGAGCACTACTTCAGCATATTAGAATAATTTCTGAAGGATCACGTAACACTGAAGACTGGAGTAATAATGCTGAAAATTCAGTTTTTCCATCACAATAACTAATTGTTTTTAAATATATTAAAATAGAAAAGTTATTTTAAATATGAACAATATTTCACAATATTAGTTTTACTGTATTTTAGTTTATGTATATCAATCTATCGTATTGATGTGAATGTTGTACTTCAAAAAGGAATACACTTGGAGCCCAAGGAATTTCACAAAGAAGTGAAGGCGTTTGTTGAAAATCAGACCTCGGGCAATGATACAATACTTCTGGACTGCAGAAACTTCTATGAGAGCAAAATTGTAAGTAGTTTGAAAGTCAGTGATCCCAGAACTGTATGTGCATTACAGCTAATAGTTCAGTATGTTTTCAGGGTCAGTTCAGTCAGTGTTTGGCCCCCAACATTCGGAAATTCAGCTACTTCCCAGACTACGTGGATACAAATTTGGATGTCTTCCGGGACAAAAAGGTTCTGATGTACTGTACAGGAGGCATCCGCTGTGAGCGAGGCTCGGCTTATCTCAAATCAAAAGTAAGTCTGAATGGGGAAAATAAATGACATATCTTTGTAATGCCATTCTAAAACATGTATATTATTCTTCAGAATGTATGCAAGGAGGTGTACCAGCTGAAAGGAGGCATTCACAAATACTTAGAGCAGTTCCCCGATGGCTTCTACCGTGGTAAACTCTTTGTGTTTGATGACCGTTATGCCATCGCATTCAATGAGGACGTCATTTCAGGTGTGTACTCATGTGAGTTTTTTGAAAGTGATTGTATGGAGTGACAAACTTAACATTATTTACATCTCCTTTCCCTAGAGTGCAGATATTGTAGTTGCCCATGGGATCAATATCAGCTGTGCTCCACAGACTTCTGCTGCCAGCTGGTTCTGTCGTGCACCACCTGCAGAGAGCGTGGCCTGACGGCTTGCTGTCCTGTGTGCCAAGCCAAAGAGCAGAACCACAGCGACGTCTCCTCCGATGGGCTTTCTCACCGAGAGGAATGCGAATGCACAATGTCACGTCCCAGAATCCCCAAAGATACACTATGACAAAATCATCTTAGATGGCCTGCCACTTTGTGTGATTTTAAGAAGTCTGCAAAATGCTTTTTTATATATATATATATATATATATATATATATATATATATATATATATATATATTATATACTGTTGTACCCATTCAGTCATGATTTTAAACACCGGGCACAATGCAAACCTTCAATAAATGACAAATCATTCTCATTCTTAATTTTATTTGACATTTGAAATCATACATGTATGAATGGGACGTGTTAATTCTTCCAACATTAATCAAGTCATTAAACTCAAACTATACACAGACAAAGGTGATGTACATATACACACATAAAGACAAAAACACAAGATTTAATTGCAATTCCTAGAACAAAAGATCAAATTAATAAAAACAACACAAAATTTCTTGGTGGTCATTCTTTGAGTTAAGAGAACAGCATTTAAAGCTTCAGTTAAATAGAGTTTACTGACGTTTTTGGCAATTTACAAGTTTCCAGCATCTGCAAAGAAGTGAACAGGACAACAATTAAATCATTTACATAATTAAATATGTTAGTAGACTATTTATCCACCTTATTCTTCATCATTGAAGTAAGCCTATGGGTGGGCAACTGTTTGCACTACAAACCAATGTGTTCATAATTAAGATAATGCATTCAAATTATTTGCAATATCAAGCAGCAAAACGACTGGTTTTGTACAGCTAAAAATAGCTGCACACAGATGAGACTGGAAGCCAGACCCATACAATTTACAAATGGCCGTGTCTGCTCTTACAGGAAAAATAAGGTGGATAATGTGAAAGATGATCTGCTAACCTGCTTTGTGAAGAAACAATTGGACACTACTGCCAGTGTTGGTTGAGGTACCAGATGGTATCGTTGGTCAGTACTGGTCCAAGCAACGGATTCAGCTGTGCCAGAATAGCAATCAGCCAGCTGAAACATATCCAAAAGTACAGAGTGACGAGCATGACAGTCAAAATTAAATATTTCCAAGAGACTGAATTCAGGAACTGATGTGGCAGCAAAAATATGGTCTGCACTGTCTCCTAGTGGCTCTTAGAGAACAAACACTATCCTATTTCTTCAAAATAATGAATAATTCACATCAAAGTGGGACAGCTCAGACCAATTATTATCTTATTTAACACATTTGTAAAAATAAACTGTGTGCCAGTGTATTATCTGAATCTGGAGTAAACTGCACATGACATAGCCTGGATGTGCTGTCTTTCTTTTTTTAATCAATACTGGAGTTGCCCAAAGGCTGTGTCTGACCTTCAGCTGACACAGAATAGAACAATCTCTCTATTTTAACACATTAACACTATTGAGTCTCTAGAAATGTGTAAAGAAGATCATTTAAAGACAATGTACTTACAAAAGGTAGCAACAGACTGCAGTTAGGACCAGCATTGTCACAATGACTCTAAAATGGCACAAAAAACGTTATTTAACACTTCTTATAAATAAATAACATACTATGAATAAAAAACCACGAATGTTAAACGTGTTTCTTTAAATCACCCTTGTGCACTTGGCACAGTCACATGATCCAGACATTCATATATTCATTTTACAAATAAAATTGAATACATTTGCTTTTAATTCGTGCGAGATACTTTACATTTTAATTTAACGTATTTGCTGTTGTCACACAAGTCAAATCAGAAACTTTATTTTATCGTGACGCTCACTTGATGGCTTTCGTAATGTCTTCCTAAACTAAATAAAAACGATAAACTGTATCATTTAAGAACATATGTTGTTAATAAAGCCTTTGGATTTATAACTTTTCAATTACATCGGTAACTAGAGGTTCGTATAGTTAGTTTAATACAGTAAACTTTCGTTTAAGGAAATGCTAATGTTGCTCACCCTCGATTCGGTCCTTTAGGGATAAACCAGGGAATAACTCCTCCAATAAGACCCCAAAACAAAGTCATAACTGACATAGCTATCACAAACGATGTGGCCGCCATGGTGTTTCTTTGTAGGTCGAGGTTTAATAACTTATTTTCTATAAAATAAACTTCGTAGACTCCACAGCGCTCGCGCCCGACACTGCTGTGTGGACGGTGACGGTCATGTGACTCCTCAGGCCCTGAACAGCACAGACATATGACTGATGTCTCACCTCTTCCTCTGCACTCACACCAAACTACACTAGGCAACATTTGAAGTGGATCTAAACATTTTATCAAAGTTCTCCTAAAACCCAAAACGCATTCTTGTCTTATAACGACTTTTATGAGACACTTCAAATGTTGATTACCGTAAATATGCAGCCTTCTTTTGATATTGCACAACTTTTGGTCTGATAGATACAGAAAGTGCATTTTGTGGGGTATGTTACTTGAATGTATTTAATTTACTCAAGAGTCATGTGAAACCTTTTCACCAGCATGAATTATTGAAAATGTCATCCGCTGACTTCTTGCATTGTTAAAACCAATTAGTGCAGCATTGTGAGGCAAGGTTTTTAGTTAATTAAAACCATAAGAACAATATATTTATTTACAATAAAGCATTAACTAAAATAAAATGGAAAAATAAAAACCTCTCCAAATTAAAAAACACACACACACACATATATATATATATATATATATATATATATAGAAAATTGTATTCCAATGACGCTAAAATGGATAAAAACTTAAACTTACTGGAGCTTTAATTTACTTTATACATTTAAATATAGAAACAAATATTTTAAAGTGTAAATAAGACTAAAAAAACGAATAAAAAAACCCTCTTCAAATTAAAACGTAAAATATAACATTTTGTAGTCCAATGACACTGGAACAATGTGGGAAATTCTCTAAATTGCCACTCTCTTTGGCACATTTCCAGTCATTTGTAATTAGAAAATAAATATTTACCATAAAGATATGCTTTACTATTTAGTGTCTTTAAAACACAACTTTAAAATTTCCATATTTTTGAGAGACACGAGAGATTTTGCTTCACATGACAAAAAGACAATGGATAACACCAATCAGTTAAAAAAGTGGCTATATAGGAAGTAGTTTTGAATTTCCCCAGATCTCATTTTTCTGTTTAGAAACCAGCTATTGCTCAAACTGTGATTTTCAGATGTTATATAAATAATCATTGATACCACTAAAGCCAAGCTTAAATCCAAATGCTCTCATTGCAAGTTCAATTTGGTAACAGCACTGCCATATCAAACAAAAGCATAACATTTATATAAAAGATGAAAGCACAGAAATGTCAGGTTTTTACAGTCTTTTATTGTTAGCAAAAGAATCATTTCACTCCTGCATTTTCTCAATGGTCTCCTCCTTGTATTTGCCCTTCCCCTTTAGGTCCTGTCGGGACTTGGCCTTGCGCTCAAGGATCTTCTTGCGATCCTTGTCAAGCTTTAGCCTGGTGATCACCACCTGAACAAAAATATTCATTTTATTAACATCAACATAAAATAGCACAAAACATGCAATTGATCAAAAAATAATTACATCAGCTATAACAGTTAAAATGTTTAAAAGCATTTAATTGCATTTGCATTTCAGTAATATAGTTTGGATTTTAATCATGGATTGAATGTTTAGGTAATTTACAGCTGATAAGATTAGTTTTTTTATAAGTGCTATGTGACTAAAGAAAACAGATAAAGGGCTGTGGCATTTTCTTCTGCTATAAAGCACTTTTGATTTGCGAATACAAAATGAATACAAGGAACACAAATGCAATTCAAATGTTCAATATGTAGTAAAAAAAAAAAAAAGACAACAACATCAGCCAGACTTTTGCTGACAAACACAGGGATATCTGCGTGCAGTGATGAAAGAGGACACACTGTTCATTTACATATACTACTGACACTGTAACAGTACAAAGCTGTTTGAAGAGTCTTTAACTCCACTACAATTAACAAATGCGATCCTGCATGCTTATGCATTTGCAAATTGGTAACATTGGCAAATCAATAAGGACAAATCGGAATTCAACAAAGTAATCCATGATAACTGTAAATATGCATATTTGGACAATTAAAATATTATATACAGCATTTGTCAAAATGCACCAATCAAGAAACTGTTAAGACAGTTACCATTTATATCAGACAAGTGTCAGGAAATGTGGATTCAATCCAAGAGAGGCATGACAATTCAGCAGCACAAGAGCTTGTTGTGATGCAGTAAAACTAGTTCTAGACTTCATGGTCTACCTTAAAATTGGATTTACCTGAAGCTTCAGTGCTACCAATGTAAAGGTCAAGAGTTTGTTTCCAAGGCAACAGAACAATTGGTAAAATGTGTATCAAATGCAACGCAGAACAAAATCAATTATTCCACAGCATTTACACTAAAGCCTCTTTAACTACATCAAAAATTTTAGCTTTCTAGATGTAGGACAACCACAAGTTATTTTCTTCAATGACACTGATAACTCATGTTTAGCATGCAAGCAAACATCTGGATATAAAATATACCTTGCTGGGGTGGATGCCAACATGGACTGTGGTGCCATTGGCCTTTTCACGCTGAACACGCTCGATGTAAATAACATACTTCTTCCTGTAGACCTGGACAACTTTGCCAATCTGCTGGCCTTTGTAGTGTCCCCGGACAACCTGGTTATGAGAGAAAAAAATAAATCAAGGAATGTTATGCCGAGGTGACAAGAACTATACTAAACATTTATTTACATCAGCCTGCAATATTGACCAGTTAGGAAGTGGGAATGTCCTCACCTGGACCTCATCATCCTTACGGATGGGCATGGATCTCGCGTTGTACTTCTGGCGGAGCTCTTTGGACAGAGGGGAGGACATGATCTTCCTGCGGATGTGTGAAGGGGCATTGAAGTGCCTCTTGCGGTTCTTGCGCCGGGAGGAGGTCACAAACTTATTGAGCTTCATGATGGCTGTTAAAGAAAGGACAATTCACATTCAATTTGAATAAAAAATAATTAAACATCTATTAAATAAGTCTACATTGTATTTGGGTTGCAAAAAAAGCCACATTCAACACACTAGAAAGGTTTGTAGAAGAATGAACCTGTCTCCAGCTTCACCGACACTAACTTGGGTTTGTTTGATACACTACGTCATGTCTCTCAAAGGACAATTCAGTATTGATACTTCATAACCAATTTTACAAGCAATAACACGCTCAAAGCTTGCCATTTATGTCTGGCTGACACATTGTTTAAGTAATTTTCGTTAATTATTAGAAAAGCATGTTCAACAGCTCGTGGTACTGTTGTAACTACTTATTTCAACGTGACATGACACTATACGCAAGCACATCTTTAAAGTTCCCATATTTTAGCTGTTTGAAGAGCGTTTATACGCAAAACGTAACACGCACAAACGGAAAGCATGGTCTTATGTTTTGGCCAAAAATACAGCCATCCACACGGGAAGGAGCAAAGCTCCTTATAGCTGCCAATGGCTGAGCTTTGGCGACTAAATCCACCGAGATATCGCACCGTACGTATAAAATAATACATCTAAAGTAAAAATGGGCATATCGTGTAGCGATAATGGGTGTTTTAAACTTTGAGGACAAAAGATCCACGAGGATGGCGAAGGATGTTTAAGAAATGCTTTAGCAATCTTAGCTTACCCTGCCGACTTGTCGCTATGGCCGCCGGAAAAGAGACTCTAGAACCACTTCCGCCAGAATTAGTTGTAGCGCAAATCTCGCGAGATCATGGATAGATAGAACGGGATTTCAAAGTAGCTGTCAGTTTTCTGTACTCTTTGGTTTGGTAGCAGGGTCATAGAGTACAAACAAATGAACATTCATTTCACTGAATGAAGTGGGCTATATGAGAAACATATATCATCGAATATAATGGTATAAAATATGATTCGCTTTAAATAATTAAGTGGACGGGTTGATCTTTTACTCCAGGAATTAAGTTTCCTGATAAAAAAAAAAATCTTATCTTTAAAATATAAAATTAATAATACAATAAAATAAAAACAGGTGAAATTGATACATATAAAATCAGGGGAATAAGCAGTGGGATGCTAGTCCTTTAATTATTTTGCAGGTTGTTTGCTACAGCAAAAGTGATCAATTCTCAGTGCTCAGTTTATGTCTTTTTATAGTGTTGCTTGTAAGTCCAGTTTAAGCTGCTAGCTGTGTTTTGGAAGGTGGTAGCTGATTTATCACTGGTCCAAGCCGTGTAATATCTGGTCCAAGATGATTAGCTGGTGGACCACCAAGATAGAAACATGCTATCATATTCCACAGCTTGAATCCGACTTTGCAGCACTTAACAATCTTAGAATTTCACCAAGCAAAAACATAAAGCATGTCATGAACTGCCATGCACCAGTAATATTGCAAATAAACATTAATATTTGCCTCCCGGCATCATTTAAACTCACCCTCATATCATTTCAAACCTTTATGAATTTCATTCTCTGTAAAACACAAAAGAATATACTGAAGAATGTTTCCCAAACAGTTTCGGTTCCCATTGAATTCCATTGTATTTTTTTTTCTTTTTTTTATCCATACAATGAAAGTCAGTGGGAACAGAAACTATTTAATTACATTCCTCACAATATCTTATTTTTTATGTTCCAGAGAGAAAAAAAGAAAGTCGTATAAGTTTATAATGACATGAAGGTGAGTAAATATTGACAGATTTGTCTTTTTTGGTTGGAATATCCGTTTAACAAAGTAATAATCTTGCTGGCTTTTATTCAATCCAAAACATCATAATTTCTTGTGAAGTTTCACAGGTGCTTTAGTTAAAAGAAAAATCCAAGGGACTTCCTTTGTCAAAAGGTTACACAGAAGAAGAAAGAAGGCACATCTGAGTCACTAATCATTTTATTAGAATGATATATTTGACAATGAATTTGAAAACAGTTCTTATTCAACACAATATTATGTGTCTGTTTTTTTGGCTTTTGTCCAACCAACCTTGAAAAATAGCAAAACACAGTTTGCCACAACTGTTTTCTTTGAAACTGCAGGTCTTCTACACTGCCCTGACATGTCATGCAAGCAGGTGTTCTTTTACACCACTCAATGGCATCCATTGTGAAAATGAATATAGCATTGAATGAGCCAGATCAGGGGAAAACATGGATTGACCAAATCTGTAGCTGTAGACAGCGTTCTTTAGCCTGTAGTTTGGTTTACAGAATGGGTCTAAGGCGCATAAAGCTCTGTCTGGTCGTTTGTTCTCTCTGGGCTTTGGGACTTAAGAATAAAAAGGATCTTTTGAGTGCA
Source organism: Carassius gibelio (assembly GCF_023724105.1). Taxonomy (NCBI): domain Eukaryota; kingdom Metazoa; phylum Chordata; class Actinopteri; order Cypriniformes; family Cyprinidae; genus Carassius; species Carassius gibelio. The sequence continues at coordinate 13,233,708 of NC_068409.1, forward strand.
TACCATTGAATAGACACATGAAAACTACAAAGGTACAAAGGTAAGTGTTCTGTGAAATTGGACAAAATTCTATTGAAAACCTTTCATGCACCTGTAACCTTGTTAGAATACACTCTCTTTTACCTATCTATCTATCTATCTATCTATCTATCTATCTATCTATCTATCTATCTATCTATCTATCTATCTATCTATCTATCTATCTATCTATCTATCTATCTATCTATCTATCTATCTATCTACCTACCTACCTACCTACCTACCTACCTACCTAGCTAGCTGTCTGTCTGTCTGTCTGTCTGTCTGTCTGCCTTCCTGCCTGCCTCTATCTATAACAAATTATAACGTGTGAACATTTGATACCACAGTCTTTAACTTACATAGAAACACACAAACATACTAAGAATCACTGTGGTGGACAGGGTAACACACTGAGGTCAGACACCACACACACATTCACTTGCTATATCTCTCTCACACACACACACACACACACACACCTGCTGTCTCTCAGACTGTGGCTGTGGCACATCCACACGTATCTCGAAGCAAGTGCTGCTGTCTGTCCCTCTCCTAATAGTACCTCTATTTGTTCTGTTTTACTAATGGCTGTAAATTTCTATTTTAAGTTGGTGAATTTGTTGAAGTAGAGGTTTCTTATCTAAGTGAGTGACATGACAAACAGCCAATTATGGTGACCCATACTCTGGGTTCATGCTCTGCATTTAACCCATCCAAAGTGCACACACACAGCAGTGAACACACACACGGAGCAGTGGGCAGCTAGTTATGCTGCGGTGCCCGGGGAGCTGTTGGTGGTTCCGTACCTTGCTCAAGGGCACCTCAGTCATGGTATTAAAGTGGAGAGAGCACTGTATATTCACTTCCCCTACCGACAATCCCTGCCGGCCCGACACTCGAACTCGCAACATTTGGTTTAAGAATCTGAATCTCTAACCATTAGGCCACAACTTCTCCTAATTATATTTCCTGTCTGTCTAACTATCTATCTGTCTATCTGTCTATCTGTCTGCATGTCTGAGTGTCTCTCTGTCTGT